>NC_143565.1:6130588-6434558 GCF_054136105.1 Typopeltis vanoorti | reverse complement strand
TACTGTCTGGTGCATATATTTGGATTATTTTAATTGTTTGACCGTTTTCTTTTGCTTGAAATTTGGCTCTGAGTATTCTAAGAGACGCTGGTTTTATTTCAATTATTGAGTGTGTAAGTTTGTTCTCAATTAATAATGCAACTCCTTCTCTGTGTATGCTATCTTTTCTTCCTGAGAAGATAGTCTTCCTTCTGGTAAATCCATAAATCCATCTCCACGCCAATGTGTCTCTGATAAACCTAAAATACTCCATTTCAGTCGTTTTACATTTTCCTGGACTAATTGCAATTTTACAGGTTGGTATAATGATCTTATGTTGAGGATGGCTGCGTGTTTCACATCCTTTGCTGACCACATCACTGGTTTCTCACCTACTCTATGTGGTCTTCAAGGCGCATCGGCTGTCCTGCATGCAGTAGCACTATCTCAGTTTGTAGACTTTCTCCGACTCATGGAAGTTACTGGCATAATAATGTAGCCAGCTTGTCATACCTCTGCTATATCCTTTGATCCACGGCTCTTTATTCAGAGCAACCCGTTTGGGTTTCCCTCATCTGCCACGCGGGGGACGTGCCTGGTGTCTCCCCCAAGCAGGAAATACAGGAAAGACATAAGCTTTCCTCACATAGACAACATATGCTTGGCTTGCGTTGTCTATTTCCAAAGTTTGTTTTTCATCTTCACTATAAATTGTGCCTAAACAGCTGAAATATTTTACTTGTTCTATAGGTTTTTCATTGAAAATGCAACTGAAGTTTTTTGCATTTCTGCATGTTTTCATACTTTTCATTTTTTTTTAATTGCTGATTTTCATGTCAAATTTCTTACAGCTGTTATTCGGCTTAGATAGTGAATCCTGGAAACTGGATGTATTTAGGAGTACAACATCTGCATAAAGTAAATAGCCAAATTTGATATATCCAGTTCAATGCTACTTTCTTCTCCGTATAGATGATGCATAAGAGTAGAGGCAATGCACATCCTTCTCTTACCCCTGACTTTATATCAAACCATCTTCCTGTATTTCCTTTAATTCTAACTACTGACGTACAACTTAAATATTGCTGCGTATAATGTTCAGTTTACCCCATATAATTGGTGATTTGAAAAACTTTTCTCTGCACACCCTGGTGTATGCCTTTTCCAGATCTACAAAACTTTAGCACAGATCCTTGTCATATTCCCATGATATCTCAACTATTTGTTGTAAAGTGAAAATCTGATCTTGGCAACCTCCTTAACCTCTATTTGGCCTAAAGTTAGCTAGTTCTTTTCCAAGTTTCTCTTCTCAAGTATGCCTGCATAAATCTTTCTTGGAATACTTAGCAGAGAAATTCCTCTGTAATGCCCATGTTTAGCTTTATTTCCCCTTCTTATGGATGGGAATTATAAGAGCTCTATTCCAGTCTTCTGAATACCTTCTGATCAGGCACTCTGAATTATGCAGTGTAGCCATTGCAAAACTTTTATAATTGCATGTTTGAGCATTTCTGGCTGAATTGCATTGGACACATTGCAAGTGTTGCAAAGACTGCACGTCGTATTTGTGTGTGTGTGTGTGTGTGTGTGTGTGTGTGTGTGTGTGTGTGTGTGTGTGTGTGTGTGTGTGTGTGTGTGTGTGAAGATTGATTTCCTTGGTTGTTGTACATTTTTATAAAAAGATTGAATGACTAGAACCAAGAGAAATGAAAACAAAGTTTATTAGTACTACACAACTAGTTTCAGCCTGTATCAGCCTTCGTCAGGTGCACATTAAAAAAGAAGAAATAACCAGTAAAAACATGGAGGAAATAACTGTAAACAACACAGAAAATTAGTGTATATATATTTCAATGTTGAAACGTTGAAGTCTGCGCATTCAAAATCCGAAGCCCTTAAAAAAACATAAAGTAGTTTGACTTCTTTGAAACCACAACTCTATCCTGACAAAGTTGTGATTAACAAATCATCTTATAATGTTATTTAAGTTAAGGGATATTATATCCCATATTGTTTCTTAGCTGAATAAGAAACTCAAAGAGTTTCATGCCAAATATAGAAACTATATAAAGTTCGGCGATTCCAAGTGTAAGCAAATACCTGGATAGTGCAGCACCTGATCCATTAGGTAGTGCAAGTTGAGGCAACTCATAGAAAGGGTGGAGCAAGATCTGATCACTGTTCTTGATATTTACCCATAATATGAACTTAGCTCCTAGGAGCTGTATTATTGTTCAACATTATGAGAGAAGGTCACTACCCAGACCAGTTTCAACCTTTTTTGAGGTCTCATCAGTGAGTAGGTAGACCTAGTTAATACCAAGTTTGTAGCGAACAGAATGGATCAGGTGCTGCACTATCTAAGTATTTGCTTATGCTTGGAATCGCCGAACTTTATATAGTTTCTATATTCGGCTAAGAAACAATATGGGATATAATATCCCTTAACTTAAATAAGTTCATGTCGCCGAATTGAAGCCTTTGGCTCTTCATATAATTAGTAATTTATTAGGATACCTTCTTGGCAATTCTCATAAAAGGGATGTAAGTTCTGTTTGCTACAAACTTGGTATTAACTAGGTCTACCTACTGTTCATGATCCAGTTTGTGAGGAGTGCCCGATCCAGTGAACCTGATGAAAGAGAGCTGCATGTTCCAGTCCTGCTGCCAGAAGCTTCCAGCCTTGGTGAGACCTTTTTTTATTAGTTATTTTTGCCCTTTTCTTTTTGCCTTGTGCCTGCTTGTAGTCTTTCGCCTGTACCTAGTGTAGCAGGAGATTTCTGCAAATGCAGAACGCTTGGCTCTGGTTTAAAGGTCTCTCCATTTTTCTGGGACTAATTCCTAGTGAGATATTTTTCTCTCTTCCAAATGACTTCATTTTTGCCGCGAGTGAAGACCCTCGGTATAGAGGCAGGCATCAACATACCGAAGAGGACGTAAGCAAGAGCTCTCGCCGACATAGTAGGGGCAAAAAAGATATTTGGTTTCACCCCTTATGGAGCAGGTAGATACCAGGTAGTTGTGAAAGATATAGAAACCAGGAATAAGTTAATGGCAAGTGTAGAATGTGAAGGGAAAAAGATCTATCCCTTCGTAATAGGAAGTCTACTGAAGACACGAATAGAAAGGTTTTCTCAAAATGGGGAGATGTACAGGACGTCAAAATCACCAACGATGCCAACTACCCCGACTGGAAGACTGGCGAGGTGACCTTACTTATGGAGATGAAGGCCGAGGTCCCCAACTTCGTATTTCTAGGCTCTGCCAGGGTAGTAGTCAACTACCCTGGTGTAAGAAAGCAATGTTTTCGGTGTGGATCACTCGAACACCTAGGCACTGACTGCCCCAAGAACAAATGCAGGAACTGCATGGCAGCAGGACATGCCCTAGCTCAATGTGAGGCACCTTGCCTGAAATGTGGAAATACAACCCACAAGGTAGACATTTGTCCCAACAGGACACAAGCAGAACGAATAGGCAGTGCTATATCGCCAACCCCAGCAACCACTCCAGTACATAAACCTGAACCCACAAAACAGGACGCCATTCCAGCTATAATCAAAACAGCAGAGGAGCCGGAAGACTCTCCAGTCATCCAATCCCCAGCTATCGTGACAGTAACAACAGGAAATTAAGCCGCCATCACGAAAAACTCAGAATGGAAAATAAAGGGAAAAAAAGAACCGTAACGCAAGGAAAACTCACATCGAGACGAAAGCACAGAAGTAGAAGAAATGGAAGCCAGCAACAACACAGAAAAAAGACCAATCAGCCCTGAAGAAGGAGAAAACGAAGAGAACAAAACCAGATAACAGATGTCCAGAAGAAGTATCTGACTCTGAGGAAGAGGAAGAAAGGGAGATCAGAATAGAAAACCAAGAAGAGACTGACGAATCAAGAAAAGGCAATATTACCCCAGCTGAGGAATCGGAGGAAGAATCCATCCCTGCCATGGACGCCAAAAGGGTTCTAATGCGCTTAATCCCGGAAGACTCCGAGGTGATCCTCCAAAGGGCAATAGACAAAATAGGGGCACCGATGCTTCTCCTCACAGGTCCTGAAACCATAAGTTTCGAATGGGACACAGATAAAAGAAATCCCGGAACTAAACGAAGAAATGGAAATGAGGCTGTATAAAGCTCTTCACCAAATAATAAATGGCCGGGAAAAAACAGTTGCTTCTCAAATCTTACAGAAACATACAACAAAAAAAGAGTTAAGGGCAAACTAAAAACTTGTCCTCCTTTCAGGATCAACTAAATGCTTAATTGTTTCTTATTGGTTCTCTAGTCCACTAAGGAGGGGGTAGACCTGAGAACCCAGGCTGCGAAGGCTTACGTCGAGGCGGTGCAGCTCCTTGTGGGCTGCATCACTCGGGCCGGTTCTTCCCCCAATTCTCAGCTCCCTGGTTGATAAAGGCCACCTCAATATGGATCCCTCTATCGCATTTTTTTTTTTCAGTTGTAAGGCATAGTTTAAGAATAATCTAAGTTCCAAATTTTGCCAAACATTTTTCCTTTTTTATGGGTTACGAGATGACGTCTCCAGACACCTGGATTAATCTAATCTAAAGTTATGTTTTTTGGGTAAAGTGAAGTGTAAATTTTAAGTTTTTTTTTAGAACAGGTGTAAGGAGATTATGTTTTACAGACCTTTTAGCCACAACCTCTGAGTTATACAGCTAAATAGGTTGACTGAGGCTTCTTTTTACCTCCTACTATCCTACTCTACCTTTCTTAACTTCCTCTATTACTACCTGCTAACCCTCAGATCTTTATACCCCAAAGGCCGATGATGAAAGACATGAACTCCTATTTTATACCTACTCACTGATGAGACCTCGAAAAAGGTTGAAACTGGTCTGGGTGGTGACCTTCTCTCATAATGTTGAACAATAATACAGCTCCTAGGAGGTAAGTTCACATTATGGGTAAATATCAAGAATAGTGATCAGAGCTTGCTCCACCCTTTCTATGAGTTGCCTCAGCTTGCACTACCTAATGGATCAGGTGCTGCACTATCCAGGTATTTGCTTACGCTTGGAATTGCCGAACTTTATATAGTTTCTATGTTCAGCATGAAACTCTTTGAGTTTCTTATTCGGCTAAGAAACAATATGGAATATAATATCCCTTAACTTAAATAAGTTCATGTCGCTGAATTGAAGCTTTTGGCTCTTCATATAATTAGTCAACTTATAATCTTTCCGATGCAGAGAAAAGTATCCTCAGTAAAGACCTAAATTTTGTTTTATCTCCTAGATCTATTCCGAAAGAATTATTACTTACTAAGATAGAAAAAGCTACCTCCTTTCTTCCTACCCAAGAGACAAACTACTCTGCATTGAATCCATTTTCATCATCAATAACGCCAAACCTCCTACAGACAATATCTCTTCATCAGAACGACAAGCTCTTAAGAATTTACAAAACAACAAAAATATAATTATTCTTCCTGCAGATAAAGGCAACGCCTCAATTGTTCTTAACATTGATGAATATCAAAATAAGATGATGGAATTGTTAGGAGTGACACTTACTTGATCCTCGAGAGAGATTCCACTCATGAACTCCACAACCAGACCAATAATTTATTGAGAACTACCTAGAAACATTCACCTTTCTCTTCATTCTCTCCATCCGCTTATACCACGATTATATGGACTTCCTAAAATTCACAAAGTAAATACCTCACTTCGACCTATCGTAGAAGGAATTACTCTCCAACATACAACCTTTCCAAATATCTGGCAAAATCTCTTAAATGTTTTTCCGGTTAGTCATCGTCCTTTATTAAAAACTTCGTGGATTTCGTATCATGTATAAAAGATATCATTATTAAGTAAGATGAAATCATGGCAAGCTTTGACATAGTCTCCTTATTCACCAATTCCTACAGACGAAGTTCTTGTTCTACTCAAGGATAAATTATCTAAAAAGATCATGACCTTACTTACTCATTGCATCAACTCAGAATACTTCAAATTTCAGGATACCATCTATAAACAGAATCATGGTCTTGCAATGGGTAATCCGTTGTCTCCTGTACTTGCTAACATCTATCTAGAAGATCTGGAATTTAAAGCCATCTCTTCCTATCCTTTAAAACCAAGAATTTGGAGAAGATATATTCACGACATTTTCCTGATTTGAAGCCATGGCTGTGAATCTCTCCTGAACTTCCTTGAACATCTAAATAGTCAACACCAAAACATAAAATTTACAGCTGAGTTTGAAGCTAATGGTTCTCTTCCTTTTTTGGATGTCAAATTGACTCATTCCTCAAAAAAACTTAAAATCTCGATTTACAGAAAACCTACACACACACTAACAGATATCTCCACAGTCATTCCCATCATTATCCTCCTCAGAAGTTTGGAATCATTTCTACTCTAGGACATTATGCTTACTCTCTTCTTGATTTTGAGATAGAACTTAATAAAGAACTCAATTTTCTCAAGTCTACTTTTCAACTAAATGGTTATTCTCGAAAAACTACTGATAAATTCCTATTTAATCCTCCCGGTTGCCATAATGAAGAGACCAATAGTGTAAAAGGTAATATAATGTGAGCCAGCGCTTTGTCTAGTCATGTTCTATTTTCGGCCAATTCTAATGAAGAAAACCCTAGCCATGCAGCCCTATGGGGACATCTAATAACATTTTTCTTTGTCACGATGAAGTAGAAAGGAAGATAATAGAATCAAAGGAAATCATTCTCAAACCCCCTACATCTCAACAACAACCTGAGTTACAACCTTTCAGACTGTCATTGTGCTGTGGTCAAATACTGGCGTTCATGAGATACTATACGCATGCATGCGCCCAATGTGGGAACAATTTTGAATGCGCAGACTTCAAAGTTTCAACATTGAAATATATATATATACACTAATTTTCTGTGTTGTTTGCAGTTATTTCCTCCATGTTTTTTTACTGGTTATTTCTTCTTTTTTAATGTGCACCTGATGAAGGCTGATACAAGCTGAAACTAGTTGTGTAGTACTAATTGTTTTCATTTCTCTCGGTTCTAGACATCCAATCTTTTTATAAAAATATATATAATATACAGTTGATATAATTTATCGTGGGGGTTAGGGGTGCCAACCCCCACGTTGTTTGAAAATCCGCTTATAACTTTTGACTCCCCAAAAACTTAACTACCAATAGCCTACAGTTGACCGGAAGCCTTACCGATAACATAAACAGTTGATTAGCACATTTTATATGTATATATGCTATATTCTTACAAGAAAGTAATTCTTACTGTATTTATCGATACTGTTAGTTTACATTGTCTGTTTGCAAGATGAATCGTATGTCTATTAGACAATACCTACATCGATATTGTCTTATATGATACAAAAAAAACACTGTAGTTGTTATATGTATTATTAACACTAGACATTAAAATGAAAAGATAACATGAAAAAGAAGTCATTCGTATTTATTTACAGGTATGATTCATGCATTCATAATGAAGAAGCAGCAATATGATTGCTCTATGGTAGCCTAGTGTAATCGATAGGATTGCTTCACAATAGCCTAGCCTATACACTAATGGATGAATCGTTATAAAATTATTTTATTCTAATTAAATAAATTTAACTAATTAATTAATAACAGTTAATTCTATGCAATGATGATTTAATACAGCATCTTTACTTTTGTTTGTTTGCATTTCTCTCGACTGAATGGTGCCATGAACAGTCTGTAAGTTTCGTGCATACGTTTTGATAAAGCTTAACTTTTTGTAATAGATCTGTGTATATTTTATGGTAGTAAATGATAAAATAGACTAGTATCTACATATATTTCATGAATTCATGACATAACTCTTTCTTAATTTTTCAAATGTTTCTAGGCCACTTGGTTCATCTCATATTTCCATTCTATTAATCCTATAAAATACTTTAAGTAACCTAAATGTTACTACCACAATTCCCCCCCCCCCTTTGCCTATCAACCAACTTTTGCAACCCATATACCCTTAATCTATCCTCATAAGAAGCATTCCACAAACCACTCACCATCTTGGTCACTTGCCTCTGACTTCTCTTCACCACTCCCTCATCCCCATGAAACTCTGGAGACCAGTCCTCAGCACAGTAATCAAGATGTGACCATAGCAAGGCTTTATAAAAAGGAATGTAACTTCTTTATCTCAAATTTTTAATATGTCTTTCAGTAACCAACTAATCCTGTGAGCTACCCTGACTACTTTAACAATATGCCCTCTAAACTTCAACTCTCTATCTATTACTACTGTCACCTCCAAATCCCTGGCTTCATCAATTTCCTGGATTACAGTTACTCCCAATATGGTACACAGCTTGTAATGTTTTTATCTCAAAATGCATAAATTTACACTTTTCCATATTAAATTGACATCCATTATGTTTTGCCCATACTGTCGGCCTATTTAAATCATTTTGCAAGCTCTCTACATCACCTTGGTTAACTATGACCCTACACAACTTCATTATCAGAAAACAACTGAATATTTCCCTTCAAATTTTATGTACAAATTAAACAGCAGTGACACAAAGCTCTGCAGCACACCACCAGTCACATGCCTTCTTCTGGACTCTGATCCTTCATATACTACTTTTTGTTATCTGTCCATCAGCCTCCCTTTTGTCCATATCATCAGTTTCGTATTCATCCCTATTTGTTGCAGTTTGCATGATAGAGTTCCATGTGGTATTCTATTAAATGCCTTTGCAAAATCCAACAGTATCATTGTAGCCATTCCCTTTATCCAACTCAGCTGCTGCTCTATTATAAAAAGTTAGTAGATTACTAAGACATGACTAACCCTTCACAAAACCATGCTGCCTCTCATAGAGTAGCATATTATTGTCCACCCATTCCTGAATTCTTCTTTTACCAACTTTTTTAGTACTTTTACCACCACTCCTAAGATACTAATTGTCTATACTTTGCTGCCACAGACTTAGATCCTCCTCAGAATTTTCCAATTTTGGAATTCTCTTAAAAAAAAAAAAAAAAAAAAAAAAGTACCTCCAATTCATCAACCTCTGTTCTCACATCTGCTATACAGTATCTTCACTTGGATGATATACCCTTACTAAATGTTTATCATCCAAGTGAAGATAGATACTGTTATAGCAGATGTGATAGGGACTGATGTGAGAACAGAGGTTGATGAATTGGAGGTACTTTTTTTTAAACTGAACAATTTGTCTGCTTCTGTCATCTCTCTACCATCTGCACTCATTAAATTATCCTTCTATAGTCATTCTTTCTTCTACTAGCCACATAACAAAAAACTCTTTGGTATTTCTTTTGGCCTGCTCAAAATGGCATTGAGCCAAGCACACACCTAAGCTTGTCATACTTAGCAGCCCGGTAATTCCACATGTACCCTGTCTTAATTGTAAATTTGACTCCTTTAGCCACCTCCCAAGTCATGACCTTATGGTCACTCTCACCAATTGGTGGCAACATGGTCATGTTCATTACAGCCACATTCTCAGTTGCAATTACTAGGTCCAGCACTCTCTGCTCCCTGGTATTTTCCAATACATGTTGCCGTAGATAGTTGTCCCTTAATAACCGCATAAAATCCAATTCCTTCCTCCCATGTGCCCTCTCCTCTTTCCAGTCAGTGTTACCATAATTGAAATCACCCATAATAATTACCCTCCTTCCACTCATTTCTTCTATTTGCTTATGCATACTATCCCCACCATCCACTCCACCCGGTCTATAGCAGCACCCAATTGTATATTTTGTTCTGCTAGATTCTATCTCACACCAAACAGCCTCAAATGTGCTTTTTTCCCCATCCTGCAGTTCAACTTCTATACTCCTTGGCTGAAGCTCATCAGCTATCATCAATAACACTCCTCCCCCCTTTTTATTCACCCTGTCACTCCTGAACACGCTATACCCGTCGCATTCAATCCCACTAGCTTTATCATCTTCTGTCAGCCATGTTTCACTAATACCGACAACCTGTAGCCTGGAAGTGCCAACCATGGCCAAAAACTCTTCCTTCTTGTTCCTGATACTCCTGACGTTAGTGCACATGAATCGCAGAAGCCCATTTGTCCCATCCCTACTTTGATGCCTTATACTAACTATCCCATTCTGATTTGTTGTCCGTCACACTCGCTCAGGCATAATATACTCATTCATACACTTAACTTCCCCCCTAAAGTCTGCATATCTACTCCCCCCTCTTAATAAATCTAGTTTCCCTGAGTCTGTACATCCACTCCCACATCATTCATCAACACTCTTTCAAGTCTCCGTACACCAACTCCATTCAAATGTAACCCATCCATCTTATATAAGTCCTTTCGCCCATCGAACTCATTCCACACATCCACAAATTCCACACCACTCTCCATGCATAACCCACGCATAAAGTCATTGGCAATTATGGCCCTCCTTCTAAACACTTCGCTGTCATACCGCAGTAAGATACTCACCATCCTAACTCTCTCACTCTTCTCTTTTGCTACCTCAAACAACTCCCTCACATCCTCTATCATTTCCATTTTGTCCTCTTTCAAATCATTCGTTCCTGCCACTATTATCATCTCTTTCACCCTCTGTTTTTGCAGTCGAATAGATTCGCTGACGTCCTTTATGTTCGCACCCGGCTGGTACGACTTCGTTAAACTCTCAATTATTACGCCTCTTAATAGCGAATCCCCATACAGCACTCGCTCCTTCATTTTATTGACGTTTACGTACATTCTATTATTTGCCGTCACAGACTTCCGCCGGTTATTTGTCGGTACGTTCAACACACATTTTTGCATACGCTCCAGTTGTCGTTTGGCTCTGTGTATCGCGCCATTTAAACGGGCAATTTCGCTACTCGCATTTATCTCACCATTTTCATTATCGATCAAATCATCCATTCTTTCTGTGTTTCTACCTTCATTTACACTTTCAGCGATGCTCTCACACCTATCTGGCACTACCACGCAATTCTCTAGCACACCGCCATTTTCTACATTCTGACTATCGTTAACGATATCACTCTCGGCACACGAAACACGCTTGAAGTCCTCATTCTCTTTACACTTTCTACACATATTAACTCCACTATCACTTTCTAACCAGACTCCCACCACTCTTCGCAAGGCATACATCTCACAGACAGCACATTGCATAAATTCGTTTACATCAAAACTCTTAAACAAACATGGCGACCTGGCCACCATTTTTTTTCTTTATCGGTGCCATGTGTACGCTATCTTTTCTTAAAAATAATAATTAAAATATCAGAAAACACGCAAAAATTGCACAGACACACCAAGAAACAAAAAGCAAACAATACTACTTAAAATTCTAGTAAAATATCTAATGTTAACACAAAATACTACTAATCTTTTCAGGAGCTCTCGACAAGCCGACGATCTAATCAGTGCGACACCCCATGTATGTGTGTGTGTATATATATATATATATGTATATATGTGTGTGTGTGTGTGTGTGTGTGTGTGTATATATATATATATATATATATCATTTATGTATTATGTATATATATATATCATTTATGTATTATGTATATATATATATCATTTATGTATTATGTATATATATATATCATTTATGTATTATGTATATATATATATCATTTATGTATTATGTATATATATATATATATCATTTATGTATTATGTATATATCAGATCAGTTATGTACTGTATTGTCAGTACTGTAATTGAATATTACTGAAAAACTGCATGAATTGTGCCTGAATATATTCAGGTTCATGAGACCAAAAAATAATTTTCACAGAAAAAGTCCGTCTTGCATTTCTTCCCAATTTTAAGGATTTAAATGAAGAAGATACTCGTATGGCTGTTTCCATTCATTTATTTTGTATTTTAGACACAGCTTATTGTTCTTATTGGTGGAGTATTGCATGGTTGGTGTGACGTAGTACAGAAACAAATAAAAAAAAAAAAAAATTAGGTATTTTTTTGTCATCTTTTTCTCGGAAAATTATTTGGTTAAGAGGTTAATATTCATCTGTTGTATGTTTTTTGACAGTGTTTATAATCAGTGTTGTTTATTGCTTATAAACAAGTTTATGACAGTATTTGCAGAGTAAACCTGTGAATGGTATGAGACAATTTAGCATCTCTATAAAATTGCTGATAAATTTAACTAAAAATTATACTTAGCAATGCCACTTATCATGTATGATTAAACTTCAAATGAAGTTCTCTCTTGGGAATTCAGTATGAAATGTATATGACCTATGACAGGAAGATAACTGGTATATTTTCAGACAGCAGTACAAATGATCCAAAATGTTACTCTCCTGGTCAAACTTGGAACATGTGGTCACTTTACACAGCGTGCCTATTAAGTAACGAAATTGATTTTTTACAGGACAACCCTTTGAATAAAAATAACAGATGTGTTTATAGTTTTGATTGCTAGAGTGTGTTGCAGTTACAGGTACAACTTTTCGAGTCTGGTGATGCAGCAGTTT
Organism: Typopeltis vanoorti; assembly: GCF_054136105.1. Lineage (NCBI taxonomy): Eukaryota > Metazoa > Arthropoda > Arachnida > Uropygi > Thelyphonidae > Typopeltis > Typopeltis vanoorti. The sequence goes on along the minus strand of NC_143565.1, from coordinate 6,422,090 downwards.
TTGTGTTTCAGCCATTGAAGTTAGAGTGTGTGTGTGTGGAGCATGTCAGAAGTTGCATCATGGAGCAAAGAGCTAGCTACGATAAAATTTTACTGTAAATTAGAAAAAACTGCTATAAACTAAATAAAAGTTTATGGCAATGACTGTTTGAGCCATGCACAGGTGTTCAGCTGGAGAACGAACCATGCTGTGGATGGCCAGTTTCTGCACGTGCAAATGAAAATGTGATGAAAGCGAGGGAAATTGTTGCCCATGACAGATGAATAACCACTGAACTGCTTGCTGTGCAGCTTGATGTTGGTAAGGAAATGGCTAGATTAATCTTAGAAAGAGATTTGTTCAAGATTTGTGCTGCACATGTTGATATATGAACAGAGAGAGCTCTGGGTTGCATGTTGTCAAAATTCATCCATGCAGTTGATCAAGATCATGTTGTGTTGCAAAGATTGTCACCAGTTATGAAAGTTGGGGTTTACATTTTGATCTGAATGAAATGCCAGAGCATGGAACTTCTCCCAACAGAAGAAAGTGAGGTTGCAAAAGTCACGTGTCAAGACAATGATCGCTGTTTTTTTGATACTGCTGGAGTTATCCACCATAAAAAAATTACGTTAGGAGTAATGCAATGTCTGTACACCTGCATGTGATTGTCAGGAAAGAACTGTTGTATGACAACATGCCCATGCACTGTGTGCTGCCTGTGAAGCAGTTTCTGACTTCAAAGTTGATCTGTGTGGTTGAATTCTCCCCACCCCAATTGCCAGATTTGGCTCTCGCAGAGTTTTTCCTCTTGCCAAATTTGAAGTGTGCGAGAGCCAAATCTGGCAATTGGGGGGGGGGGGATTCAACCAGAACTGAAACATAGGAAACAAATCCAAAGATACAAACCAATAAGATGGAACCTTGAAAAATTAAAGAGTAAAGAAAGGATACTAAGAAGCAACTGATCCTAATATTCCGGAAAACATAAATAGTCAGAATAATATTGAAAACCAATGGAATATGATTAAAGAGTTAATTACAAATTCATCAAATCAATTATTGAAAAATGCAGAAAAAGAAAAAAGAAAACATTGGATAATGGATGAAAGAAGAAAATATAAAAATACTGTTAACGAAGAAGATGTGGCCAAATACAAATATCTTAAAAATCAAATTACAAGAAAATGTAGACAAGCCAAAAAAGAATACCTAGAAGAACAGTGTAATAACATAGATGAATTATTTAAAAAGGAAAACATAGAGAAAGCCTATAAAGAAATTAACAAACTGACTTTCAAATTTAATAAGAACAGCAAAAACAATGCCATCAAAGATGAAAATGGAAAATCACTAATAGAATCTGAGGATATATTAATGGAATGGAAGAATTATCTTGAAAATCTCTATAATGGTGATGAACTTGATGTTGATATCAGCATAGAAAATCAAAATGAAGATAATCTAGGACCCCCAATAATGCAAGAAAAATTTGATAAAGCACTGTCTGAAATGAGTAAGGGAAAAAGTCCAGGTGTAGACAATATTCCTATAGAACTGCTACAAAATCTAGGTGATGAGACAAAAATCTTACTCTATCAATTAATAGCCCAAATCTATGATAGAGGAGAAATACCAAAGGAGTTTATGAAATCAACCATAATACCAATACCAAAAAAAAGAATAATACAAACAAATGCAGTCAATTTAGAACAATAGCTTTAATCCCACATGTTAGCAAAATTCTGCTAAAAATTATTCAAAAATAGATTGTCTATTGGATGAAGACCAATTTGGATTCAGAAAGAATAAAGGAACAAGAGAGGCAATACTCTGTTTAAGAACAATAATAGAGAGAAGATTAGACCTTAGTCAAAATACTTACATTTGCTTCCTTGATTTAGAGAAAGCGTTTGATAAAGTAAACCAGCAAATACTCCTAAATTGTCTAACTAATATCGGCATAGATTTGAGGGATAGGAAAATAATTTATCAAATTCACAAAAATCAAAATGGACAGATTAAAATCAATGATAAGGAGAAAATAATAAATATAAGGAGTGGAGTAAGACAAGAATGTATACTTTCACAACTTTTATTTAATTTATATATTGAAAAGGCCATTCAGGAAACTATAGATAAAATAAATAGTGGTATAAAGATAAATGGTGAGCAAGTCATGTGTATGAGATTTGCTGATGACATAGCCCTTGTAGCAGAAAACAGAAGAACGTTAAAAACGATACTAGAATTACTAAATAATAACCTTGAAAAATATAAAATGAAAATCAACACAGATAAGACTAAAATCATTGTTACAGGCAAAATCCCTATCAGTATAGAGCATATAGACATCAGCGGGAAACAAATAAAACAAGTGAAAAGCTTTAAATATTTAGGAAGCCTAATAACAGAAGATGGCAGAATAAGAGAAGACATAAGATCAAGAATAACCAATGCAAAAGCCCAATTAGATTAAAAGCATTTTAACAGGAAACCTCAACCTACAATTGAAAAAAAAATCAGTAAAGACATTGATATGGAGCATTGCACTGTATGGATGTGAAACCTGGATTCTAGGCAGAGAAGATATAAGAAGATTGGAAGCTTTTGAAATGTGGTGCTGACTCTGCATGAACAAAATAAAATGGACAGAAAAAAAAATCAAATGAACAAGTCCTGAGAGAGATAAATGAAACAAGAACTCTCATTAAATCGATCAAAATTAGAAGGGATAGGTGGTTTGGACATATACTTTGACCTGATGGACTTGTGAAAAGAATAACTGAAGGCAAAATAGAGGGGAAAAGAAGAAGAAACAGACCAAGGAAATGCTTTCTTGACCAAGTCAAAGACAGCATGGGTTTGAGGAGTTACCAGGAGATTAAGAAGAAAGCCGATGACAGAGCGGAATGGAGGAAATTGCTACTGAGCTACCAGTCCCAGGACTGATGCAATTGATGATGATGATGATGAACAACACCACACACTTTTTACACAAAGATGTTTTATTAACGCTTATATTTTGCTGATTTTCAACTTGGCATCATCAGAGCACAACACACTTGTACACACGACAGCGAGTGAGTGAAACAATGTAATTGCAAAAGACAAAAGATCTAAAGTCCTATTTTTGGCACCCGCTAACGAAAAAAAAAAAAAAAAAGCTATGCAGGAGTTTTTCTTAGGATAACCGTCTCCCAAATTTTTGGCAAATTAATGCAACCATATTTGTTAAGGTTGGGAGAATTCTTCAAAGCCATTGCTGACTCAAAAAATAACCTTTTGTCTTTTGCAATTATATTGTTTCACTCACTCACTGTCGCATGTACAAGTGTGTTGTGCTCTAACGATGTTGAGTTGAAAATCAGCAAAATATAAGCCTTAATAAAACATCTTTGTGAAAAAAAGTGTGTGGTGTTGTTAATACCATGAAAAATAAGTCATGAATAACCATCAACACCTAAGCTTATCTGTTAGATTGATGATTCTGCATGGAGAAGATATAATATACAACGCGCGATGGTTCGGTAAGTTGAAACTGAAATTGTCCAGAAAATAGAACAGGTTAGCCTTCCTTAAACGATGCTGCAACAACGATATCATTCCATCTTTTCTGAAATTCAAAGAAAAGTTACAATCAGCAAAGGCACATCATATTTATTGATGGGCGAGTTTAGCACTTCTCCGAGAACAAATCGCTGCTACTCGCTTAGAGCTTAGTAAGCTAAACAACTCTATCACAGCTCTACAACAAGAACTAATCAACATGTTAAATCCTGAAATGTGGACTGTCCTACAGCACATCTCTGAATTTGCAGCAAAAAAAGAATTTACAAAAGTAAAAAGCGAACACCAAGAAATATGAACTCCTACAACAGCGCCAACATACAAAGTCCCGACCGCAACTTCGACGAGACCACGTGGTCGTAAACCTGTTGTCGGAAACACTCACTGAAGAAGCCAAGAGCGCTCTCAGTCTAGGACATAACTTTGCCGTCACGCCCAAACAAATTCCTAAACTAGAAATCATGATGAAAGTAGAATGGGGTATCCACGATCTTCCGCCAGCAATTGTTAGTAACTTTTTTTTTTTAAAAAAAACTGTTCTTGTAGTGCCACTGAAGATGGTCTGCTATTTCCAGACCGAAATATTTAGTTAATTAAATATCTTGTGTTTACGTGCTTATATTATTCAGTCTTTATGTCACAAATATCCTTAAAACATCAATGGTTAATAACGTGCGACTAGATATAGCAAGTATTCTAAACCAGGCTAAGTTTTAAAAGAGGTATACCGTGAGTAGACATATCGATACAAAATTAATAACAGAAAAACTCACGTACAAAGATTATTTAATAGTATAATTTTTGCCTGTGTGTCACAGGCATATTCAGTACATTAAGCTCAAATGAAACAATAACTGACAATTCCAAAAAGCGCCACCTAAGTAGCTGGTGTAAGATAACTAAAAACATTCTCCTAACTTAAACAGATCCGACGCTTACGTCGATCCCCTTTATGGGAGATAGTACTTTACAAATTAGCTAATCTTTCCTAACTTTTTATTGTATTCATTTTTTTTTTTTTTAATTTTTTTTTTTTATTTTTAGGAAAGTTATTGACCCTTTTAGTTATCTTACACCAGCTACTTAGGTGACGCTTTTTGGAATTGTCACTTATTGTTTAATTTGAGCTTAATGTACTGAAGATGCCTGTGACACACAGGCGAAAATTATATTATTAAATAATCTTTGTACGTGAGTTTTACCGTTATTAATTTTGTATCGATAAACAAGGCTAAGCTTCCAAAAAGCAATATGCCATGTAAGCAGATAACTGCCCTAAAAAAGTTATATAATAATAAAAATATTATTACAAAAGTCGATAAAGGAAATGCAACAGTTATCATGATTCAAGAAGAGTATAACAGAAAAATGCAAGATCTCCTATGTGACAGTTCCAAGTAATATAATCTCAATGTAATCAAATTATACATCAAGACCCTATGATGTCTCAAAAGAAAAAATTCTGAAAATTACTGAAAAAAGTGATATCATGGCCCAAAGAAATCATCAGGAAAATAAAACCAATTCATGTTAAACCACCCCGTATTTATGGATTACCAAAAATCCACAAAACTAATATCCCCATAGTCGATAGTATAGATAGTCCCATATATAAACTAGCCTGGTATTTAGCCAAGTCGCTTGTTCCCCCCCACTGGCAACTCCTCTACTTTTGTAAAAAATTCAGTCCGTTTCAAAACACTGATTAAAAATCTAATCCTAAAAGATTCAGACATAATAGTTTCGATGTCACCTCCTTATTTACCAATGCACCACTTATATACAGTCTTAATTTAATCATGTCTAAATTTCCCTGTGATATTTTTGAATTATTTAAATTTACCATACATGCAGGTTACTTTACATGGGGAGGAAAATTCTACAAAAATGGTACTGCTATGGGTTCCCCCCCTCCCTCCGTTAGCAAATTTTCACATGGAACAATTTGAAAACAAAGTATTTACCACAGCTACATACAAGCCACAAGTGTGGTTATACTATGTAGATGATGTGTATGCCGTCTGGCCCCATGGACAAGACACTTTGGATGCATTTGTCACCTGCCTAAACAGCCAACACCCCAAAAATCCACTTCACAGTAGAAAAAGAATCAAATAACTGTTTATCATTGCTTGACACATTAGTCACCCGCCTTTCAGATGGATCACTATCTTTTTCTATTTACACAAAGCCTACACACACAGGAAGATACTACATAAATAATCACATCATCATCCAGTCCAACAGTACAGCATTTTAAAAACACTTGCACACAGAGCCAGAACCATTTGTTCTAACGATACAGCTTTGACCACAGAACTCCAATATCTGTGCCACACGTTCTTAACCAACGGCTATAATCCCTACAAAATACTACATAGGCCCATTACTCTGCCCTCCCCTAATACACAAGAATACAACATGACCATTTCTATTCCCTATATCAGAGGTACATCGGAAAAGATAGCCAAAGTTTTGTTGAAACATGGCCTTCGCACCACTTTCAAACCTCATGTCAAGCTGGCAACTCTGATCCGCTCGCCTAAGAAGGATAAACTTCACTCTTGGGTGTATGAAGTTCCTTCATACACCCAGTAGTGTATGAAGTTCCTTGTGACTGTGACTTGGCCTATTATGGGCAAACAGGAAGATCAGTGAACATCTGCCTGGAAGAACATGAAAGATACATTCGCTACTATTACTATGGCAAGTCGGGACTGGCAGACCATGCTTTGGACACTCCTTAACAAATACGGTTGCATTAATTTGCCAAAAATTTGGGAGACAGTTATCCTAAGAAAAACTCCTGCATAGCTTTTTTGTTGTTGTTGTTGTTAGAGGGCACCAAAAATAGGTCTTTTGCAGTTATATTGTTTCACTCACTCACTGTCGCATGTACAAGTGTGTTGTGCTGTGATGATGCGTTGAGTTGAAAATTAACAAGATATAAGCGTTAATAAAACATTTTTATGAAAAAAAGTGTGTGGTGTTGTTAAAACCATGAAAAAGAAGTCATGAATAACCATCAACACTTAAGCTTATCTGTTAGATTACTTTGAACACCTGTATAACAGATGTAAATGCTATATTCTTAGTTTCATCCTTTATCCAAGTTTAAGCAAACAAAGTTGTGCATGAAGTTACTTCATGAATGGGCTACTTGCATATAGGCTGACTTCACATCAATTGTCTTAGTATCACGTAATGCATTGCACATATCCTTACTTGTATAATGCTATGCATTATGGGAAGGCCACTACACACAGATTGATTTCAACCTTAATTCAGGTCTCATCAGTGGGAGCCTGACCCAGAAGTGATTCAAGGTTGAAGTAATGCAGAACTTATATTTCCATATACAAGTAGCCAAAAGGTATCACATATTATTAAAATACTCAAACTTTGTTTGCTTACACTTGAATAAAGAATAAAACCAAGAATATAATTTCTTGGCATCTTTAATTTATAGTATAATCAAGTGAAAAAACTTTCGACATAGATGTAAATGTTGTTTGGAGTTGAAGGGAGATTCTTTTGAATCTGTGTAATTGACAATTCTAAATATAGTTCTTTGCTTTGATATAACAATTGTTGTCTCATTACTTAATGGGCACACTGTGTAATTTAAATCAACCTGCAGATCTCCACATCTTTATTATCTATATTTCTCTCCTTTTGCATCATCTGCAACCAACCAGTTAGTTCTCTGCAAATCATTTCCTATATTTGGTGGTAGCAAGGTTTTTTCCCTGGAAACTTGGGTTTTTCATCCTGCATACAGACAAATTGGCTCTTCAGAAAACAAGCAATTTACAAACAAAAAATACTAGTTGTGGTGGTGGACAATAGATAGCATTGATGTAGATGATTGGTATTAGAGGTTCGGTGTAGTCGTGAAGACGGAGAGTTGTACAGTAGGTGTCCTCCTGAACTCCTTGGAGGTGTCACAACTAATAATAATAATATTTTTTATATACAGAACAGTGGGCAAGGAGTTAAGAGATGATGCCATGAATAGAATATAAAGGTGAATGAAGAAATGTGGTATGAAGTGGTGTGAATGGGTTTGATCAGCTTGATATCATATGAAGCAATTTTTTTGAGTTATTTACTATTAGTATTATTATATGAGAATCTCAATGGAATCAGAAGACTCATTGCAGGAAATCTATTATTCACACATTGCTTGCCTGTCATATTCTCTTTAAACTCATTCACTGACGAAGCACTCACAACCTCTAGCAACTCATTCTACTCATTCACCATCCTCCAACCAAAAAAATCTAGTCCTAATATTCTTGCTAACCACACTCTTACACAATTTCCATGGGTTACCCCCTTGTTCTCTCTCTTCCTAACGTACTGAACAACATCTTCAGTGCCAATTCTCTTAAAATTATTATTATTATTATTATTATTATTAGACCTCCAGGGAGTCAAGGATTCATTGAGGAAGGCCATACCAGCTGTCATAGCTTTTCTTAAAATCCTTCACACTAGATGTACTCACAGTATATTTCAACAGGCAAACTGTTCCACTCACTCACAGCTCTAAGAGAGAAAAATCTAGCTCTTGCCGCTTTCTTAAGTGCATACAAACTTAACTTCCATGGATGCACTCTTGTCTTCTCCCTTCCATATAACAAAAACTTTTATCAGCCGATATCCTATAAGACCCCTCTCAAAAGATTATAGACCTCTATCATATTGCCCTTCTTTCTTCTGTCTGCAGTCCACATACTCATAATCTACATTCCATAATCCCAATATCATCTTTGTAACTCTTCTTTGCAGCCTTTCCACAGCTTCTTTATTACTTTGGAACCTAGGAGACCAGATTTACACACAGTAGTCCAGGTCTGGTCATATTAAGGCTTTGTAAAGAAGCAAAATGACTTCCATATCTGTACGTGTCAATGTTTGTTATGTCACCAACTTCCAAATCTACAAAACTTAATACAGACCTTTTATCATATTCCTATGATTTCTCAGCTATTTGTCATAAAATGAAAATCTGAACTTCACAACCTCTATTTGTTCTGAACCCAACTTGTTCTCTAAGTTTCTTTTCCACAATTTTTCTCAACCTCTTTTCAAATATGCTTGCATAAATCTTATCTTGGGCACTTAGTAGAGAATTTCTTCTGTAATTCTGACATTCAGCTTTTTTCCCTTTTTTATAGATGGGACTTTTGTGACTTAAGGTCAAAGCCAAATAACTATGATACCTCCATATCACCTTTAAGAATGCATAGAACTGACTGGAGCTTCTGACTAATATCCATTCCTCATCTTCATTTGGTGCATCCTTGTTAGTAGGTATCCACTAGGTACTGAACAAATGGAGATGGGCTGGCACTTGGGAACGTGGCTGACCAACTTGTACTTCTGTTGGCTTAAACCACAAATGATGGTACTGAAGTATTTGTGTCATAAATATTTAGTACTCATTTGAAAAAAATAATACACTTAAATTGAGTTCACTGTGGTAATGCTCCAGAGCACAGACAGTTTGGGAACCACTCTGTACACAAATGTAATTGTTTCTGTTATTTTTGCATCATTACAGGTACATCTGCAAACTCAACAGAATGGAAAACTAGGTCTCATTGCAAATAGCATCAATATTATTAAGAAACAGGGTGTATTGGCACTTTATAATGGTCTTTCTGCATCTCTTTTAAGGCAAGTAAGTGAAAAATTTTACTATATGAATATATCTTAACTGAATGTGTTGAACTAATGATTCTTGTTATCCATCTGCTAAATAGTATAATTTAATTAGCAAAGGCTCTCTTCATGAGATTCCCGGTGCTTGCAAAAGATAATACAAAAAACATGCTATCATCTTTACAAATTTTAAATTATTGCTTTATTATTATTCCCAAAACGCCACGAAGTATGTAAATTCATTCTTAAAAAGTTTTAAAAAATTAATAATGGGAAAAAACTCACGTACAAAGATTATTTAATAGTATAATTTTTGCCTGTGTGTCACAGGCATCTTCAGTACATATTAAGCTCAAATTAAACAATTACTGACAATTCCAAAAAGTGCCACCTAAGTAGCTGGTGTAAGATAACTTAAAAGGTCAATAAATTTCCTTAAAAAAAAAAATCAATACAATAAAAAGTTAGGAAAGATTAGCTGATTTGTAAAGTACTATCTCCCATAATAAGCCATTGGATCTGTTTAAGTTAGGAGAATGAAGTAGAGTTTCACATATTTCTTTATAAAAGCGTTCCACGAGGAACTGACTTTTGTGAAGAACTCTTGTCTTTCTCCAATGAACTCTATGTCTAGTGAAGATGGCATTAAAAGGTTTCATTTGACCAGCAATATATCTACCATATTGTACTTAAACTCATTTACACTCTCATATTAGTGCGGGCTTTCCCTCTCACATTGAAGAAAAAATCTACTCATCACTCCCTTCACTCAATGTGTAATTCCTTAAATATTAATCTGGTAATCTTTCATCACCAATGGAGGTCTCTATCATATCTTTCATCTTCTTTGTCTACCTACTAAAGTTTGCAATTTACATTCTTCCCTCAAACTTTTCCCCAGATTTTCTTATTTTTCTTACACACACAGTAGCCCAAGTGTGGTCTGATCAAGACCTGGTACTGTGATACAACTGTTTCCTTGTTTCTACTTGTTTGTTTCCTTTTTTTCATAACAGCAGTGGGTTCTATTCACCTATTTCTGTTTATTTACATATTGCACTTATCAGCTTTGCAGTTACTCTGCTTATTTGACTAAAAAAAAAAAAAAGCTGTTTAAATCATTCTGAAGGGACTTAACATCGCATCACTCCTTATCTTTCCCTAGTATGATTAGAAAATAACTGAATTTATCACTCTCAGTTCACATGCAATAGCATTAATAAATAAACACCATAACAATAATAGAAGCCTGTGTAGCTCAGTGGATGTGGCGTTTGCATACCACAGCGCTTGGACGCACGAAGGAGGACTTGGTTTCGAGTCTAGTCGGCGACTAGAGGAAATTTTTCTAAGCCTTTTTTTGACCGGTTCCCGAGTTAGTCGATCTCTGGCACGAGCAAGCGGGTTTTTCCTCCCGGAAACTCGGGTTTTTCGTCCCGTAAACTCAAGAAAATCGACCGTAGAACCCACATTATTTCAGACATTAAATATATTGTGTTAGGGACCACGAGATGGCGGCACATTTGAGCCGTCTCTTTTCACTGTGCACCACTTAATTAGTGATAGCCTTGGGCCATCTATCTCTGATTGGTACCAGTGGAGATTGAACTGCCCACTCAGTCTCCAAAAGTTAGATAGGGCTAAATGGCCTTGCCTACTCCCCGTATACGGGAATAAAAAGGCGTTAGCTGATATTTTTTTTTTTTTTTTAACAATAATAGAAAATTTTATTGGTTGTTAAGTTATTATTATTATGTAACCTCCAAGATGTCCAAGGACTCATCGAGGGAGGGCATCTACTCTACAACTCTCTGTCTCCACCACTCGCAACCAGCTTCATCATCTACACTAACGCCATCTACCGCCGCCCACCACTGGTACTTTCACAGACAATCACAAACATCCATGTCCATGGCGGGATTCGAACCCACAGCCTTTTGGCTGGAGAGCAGATACACTAACACTCAGTCAACTAGGCCGGCAGTTATACTAGAAAATATACCAACTAGTTTTACATGCCTATATTCTGGTAGCATATTATATTTCTCTCCTTATAGCCTTTTTTTCAGGGCTATAATATAAGAAATAAAATAAGCAACCGATGTTAAAACACAAATTAGTAGAAACAGATGAGATGTGATGAAATTAGATTGCAATAATGTGAGACACAAGTCAGCTGTCTCTGCAGAGTTTCTGAATTTTATGGATAATCCATCGACGAGCAGTTGGTCAAGCTGTTGTACGCTAGTACCATGATTGGCAATAAAGAACTTGTTCGCATTCAATTTGAACAGCTGTGGATTGTATTCCATAGGAAACACGAGGTGGCAGACTGTTCCAGAGGGCAGCAGTGAAGGGGGGTGAAAAAAAAAAGAGGAGAAATTTGTTCTTTGGGTTTGGAGTTGAACTGTGAGAGGATGTTCATTGGCTGCTGCACATTTGGATGGATTTGCAATAGGGTGTAGGGTGAGGGAATTATTGAAGCCAATTCTGATGAACCATCTCTGGACAAACATCAATTCTGCTGTTTGTCCAGAGGTAGGTAATGTAGGTTAGTAGATCCTCTGTTGATCGACAGTGACAGAATCCATACTGTCGGTCAATTATTAGATGAAAATCTTCGAGGTAGCATAGGAGTTCAGTGTTGATGGTTCTTTCCATACGTTAGAAAGAATTGAGTTGAGACAAATTGGATGGTAGTTTGAAGATAAAGATTTGTTACCCTTCATAAGAATAGGTTTTATATGAGGCAATTTAAGTGGCAGTTTAAATCTGCTCGGGTGAAAAATCTTGGTTAGGGTCAAAGAACTCTGTCTGGTGTCAGTGGCATGGCAAACAAGGCCAGACTTTTTGATTCTAAAAATTTAATATAGTGTTGATATTCCTTAGCAGAATTACCAATCTACAAAATGACAAAGTTGACCTGAACAAGGCATTAGAATCCAGGAACATCAGGACTACATTAAATTTTTAGAATCAGAAAAGTCTGGCCTTTGCGAATCAAACGGGTCTGACCTTGCTTGCTGTGCTATTGACACTAAACACAAAGAGTTTTTTGGAAACTAACCAACGTTCATCATCTCATCAGATTTAAATTTGATTGCTTGTTCCTTGAAACTTGTAAAACTTTAATAATATCTTATAAATCTTAACCACACCACTCTGATTGCATGCCCATCTCAAGATTCTGGGAAGTGATCACAATTAACTTTTTTTATTCTCCTTATTCACAAATGTCCCACTCAAAGAATCTTAGAGCTAATCCAAGCTAAATTTCCTCCCGATATCACAGCCCTTTTTCAGTTCACAATGAACTCAGGCTATTTTGTTCTAATAGTGTTTCCTCCTACAGCTGTAGGAGGAAACACTATTAGAGTTCAGAGACATGGAAATAGATGTATAATTAATTAATTAATTTTAAAATAATAAATAAATAAAATATAAAAAATTATTTAAGTATAAAGAGCTAATAAGCTTCAATTCGGCAATGAAAACATTACTTAAATTAAGGGGATATTAAATCCCACATAGTTTTAAAACCGAATAAGAAACTCAAAGATTAGAATCAGAGAGTTTCTTGCCGAATATAGTAAACTATAAAGTATCGGCGAACACTAGCGTTAGCCAATGCAAGTGATCCTAGTACGTAGTACAATACTGGGCAGCTCATTGCAAAGGTGGAGGAAGAAGTTCAGATCGCTATTCTTAGGTATTTTCCATAATGTAAAAACACATTTCCTAGGAAATGTATGCTGTTATTACATTATGGAGGGAGGTCACTACCCAGACCGGTTTCAGCCTTTTTTGAGGCTTCATCAGTGAAAAGGCTGAAACTGGTCTGGGTAGTGACCTCCCTCCATAATGTAATAACAGCATACATTTCCTAGGAAATGTGTTTTTACATTATGGAAAATACCTAAGAATAGCGATCTTAACTTCTTCCTCCACCTTTGCAACGAGCTGCCCAGTATTGTACTACGTACTAGGATCACTTGCATTGGCTAACGCTAGTGTTCGCCGATACTTTATAGTTTACTATATTCGGCAAGAAACTCTCTGATTCCAATCTTTGAGTTTCTTATTCGGTTTTAAAACTATGTGGGATTTAATATCCCCTTAATTTAAATAAAAAATTATAAACAATTAACAGCAGTTACTTCCCCAAACTTATAAATAGGCATACAGTCTGTATACGTAGGTTTCTATGGTTAAGCAGTTCTATAGGAAGTTTTCGGTATTGAGACTACATTGTAATATAAGGAGTTTATTAAAAATAAACAATTAAAGCCCAACAAGTTTTCTGCATCATAAGACTTACATCAGGGTTAATAGCACATGAACGTTTTACACATTAAAAGCCTATTAATGATTAATTACACATATCACATGTTTTTAATAACCTCACATCTATTAAATAATTGATAAACCAGAATACAAATGATGCATTCATTACTGTATGCATGTTGGAACATTGCTAGTTGTTGCTAATCATTAATAGGCTTTTATTGTGTAAAACTTTTATGTATACATACCATTACCCCTGATGATGTAAGTCTTATGAAACTACTGATCGGGTTTTAATTGTTTATTTTTAATAAATTCCTTATATTACAATGTGGTCTCAATACTGAAAACTTCCTATAGGCATACAGTTTGTTCAATTAAGATTAGGACGTTGGTGTAGGGCTTCACACGATTCAAAAAATGGACAATCAGATTTGAATCTAATGTATTGCAGTGGTATGGTACCATATTTTGGTGTGGTACCAGTGAACCCTGTGTCTAGTGTCAATGACATGAGAAGCAAGGTCTGAACCTTCAGAATCCAAAAATCTTATGTAATCTTGATGATCTTGGATTCTAATAGTAGCAGAATGGCCAGTCTGTTCAAAGTAGCAAAGATGACAAGGAACAGGGTATTTGATAAACACCAAGCAAGGATAGAGGTGATAATGTATCTTTGATAGGTAGTAAGAAATATGACAACTTCCAGGCTGGTTTGAAGGTGGTGTACAAATAACATCTGCGAAGGGTCCTTGCTATTTGTTTAGACGATCCTTTTAGGGTATGCTGATCCTTTTAACATCAGGTTGCAATCTGGAAGAGGGATGGTAATTATCAAATACTTTATTTATCAAGATCTCGCTGCATCCATTAAGTAATAGAGTAAGTTTTATTTTTAAATAAATTATAATACCGGAATTAACTCACACAAAATATTATTTATTAGTATAATATTTGCCTGAGTATCAAAGGCATCTTCAATACAAAGCTAATAGAACAATAACTGACAATAACTAGATAGGTAAGGCACCTTTTGGAATTGTCAGTTATTGTTCTATTAGATTTGTACTGAAGATCCCTTTGATACTCAGGTGAAAATTATACTAATAAATAATATTTTACATGAGTTAATTCCTGTATTATAATTTATTTAAATATGCCTACTCATGGAATTTCCTTATTGAAAATTTTATATTTAATTCAATTCTTCTAATAGAAGACTCAGAAAAATAAACTATGCATGCTCAGTGTACAAGGCTTTTGATAATACCTATTTTTTGTGAAGAATGATGATATGGAGATGTGGATATATTGGCTTGTAAAGAATGGCTTCCTGTAAACAGAAAATTCAATATTACCAGCAGAGTTACAATGTATTAAAGTAGCCAGAAAGGGAAGATTATTATTAAATTCTTGTTCGATAGTGAACCTCATGCGAGGTATATAAGGAGTTAATTTTATTCAGAAACTCAAGTAGTTTCAAAGTGAGGCCAGATTGCAAAGATGCCATCCACAAAACGATTTGATGTGCTTTGCGTGTAACAGTGAGTGCATGGAGGTCTGGTGTTAATTGTTGTTGTTGTTATTATTATCATCATCATCAAATTCCTGATGTATACTTTAGGTGCAAAAAGGATACAATGATAGTACTCACATGATACATTTAGATTAGAAAAAAGAAATGTTGACATACTACTCATGTCAACATTTCTTTTTTTTTTTTTTTTTTAAATTTTAAATTAGTCTTTATAATAGTACGTTAAACTATAAACACCAACAGAAGAAATAAATGAATTATTGAGTGTTACCAGTATTTCCCTTTTAAAGGCTCACTTTAGTAAGTACGAGAGTGGGAAACCCGAGGTACCTCATTCTGGATCATGCCTTACTTCATGTAATATACACCTGTTATATTATCTGTAGATGGTCCCTTCACTTTTTTCTTTGTTTGTTTGTTTTCTTCTTGCTCCTTCTCCCCAATGCTATTAGAGTATTTGAGGGATGGGGGTGAATCTTTCCTATTTTACTATTTCTTTTCATCTTATGCAGTGGGAGTCTACTTTCTCTCTCAGGTATTTGCCCCACCTACTAGACTAAAGTCAAACCCCACCTGGTCAATCTGGGATGAATTGGGTCCACCCCCCCCACCCAGTTATGTGGAAAGGGCCTCTGCAACCCTACCACTTTTTTCTTGTGACTTCACTGCAAAGTCCTAATATGTTTGTGCCTTATAATACATCTCATGCCACATAAGTTGCCACACAGAATAATCAGCACCACATTCAGGGCTTAGGCAGAGGGTCCTGTTTGAGAAGTATATTGCAGTCTCCAACACAAGTCAGCGTTACTATGTTGGAGACTGCAATACAGAAATACAGAAGGTATGGGATTAACCTCAAAGGTGAACTTTATGTATGTAGTCTACAGATTGGTACTCTTGTTATTGTCTGTAAAGAGATGTATAGGTATAAAATTGACATCCTAGAAGGTCATTTCAAAACTCAGAATGGTAAACTAGTTATTTATTCAGGAGGTTACTCAAAGCATCATGGAGTAGCTATGGTACTGAGAAAAGTTCTTCTTGGTTATAATCCCATTAATGACAGGATTCTTTGTATTAGACTTAAGGCTACCAATGTGTCAGCCATTGTAGTTTATGCACCCTACACAGATAGGCCTGATGAAGAGAGTGAGGAGTTCTACAAAGTTAGTAGAACTCCTCAAAGTCAGTCCAACATATTCCTACAGACTGTGTTGGACTGTCTGCCAAGAAGGAATGTACTTTTCATCATAGGGGACTTTAATGCAAAAGTGGGAAAGAATATGAGAGTGAGGCATGTTTGTTCTGGGTGAACGTAATTATCACCAATACTTGCTTCCAGAAACAACCACAACAGGCCTATACTTGAACATCTAATATTGATAGGTCAGGACACCACCAGATTGATTACATCCTGGCTCTTCAACAGTGGATGACAAGTGAAACTATTCAGCATATGAAATTGTGGAAGGTATGAAATTAATGGATTTTCCTCAACACATTATCAGGTTGATAGCTAATTTGCACAATGAGCAGGAAGACACAGTAAGAACAGATGTGGGGTGCGCAGCAGTTAGGTTCTTGTTCCTGTACCCTTTGAGTACCCATTAGAGGAAGCTAAAGCTGCTACCAACCAAATGCAAGTGATCAAACTAAAATACCCCCAAATTCCTGCCCTAAAGGATCCCACCTGGGGCCAGGCCTGAAAATAATTCATTTAATATTGAAAGTTTCTCCAGTGTCAAGCAAGATCTCATTGCAAATATTTGCAGAGATAATGATTGCGATGTGCTCTGCCTGCAAGAAACTCACAGAGGGGAAGGCACCACCAGCCCTTACATCCATGGCATGAAACTCATCAAGAGATACTGTTAAATTCGGAATGAAAGAAGATTGAACCTATAAGCGCTTCATTCCGAGTTTAACACAAAACGTCATTCTCAGAGTCAGTATTGGTTTATCAGACTTACCAACATAATTCCTTTTTCTTTGTACATGCCGTTTCGAGTCATTTAATTGTAGATAAGGCCTTTGACAGGATACCACATGGAACCCTAATCAGTAAACTGGAGCAGATGGGGATAGATATAGGGTTGGTGAGATGGATAGGAGGGTGGTTGAAGGAGAGATACCAGAGAGTGGTTTATGCAGGAGTGGAGTCTAAAAGATGGCTTGTGACTAGTGGTGTGCCACAGGGCTCTGTTCTTGGACCACTGCTTTTCAATTTGTTCATCAATGATATAGGAAAGGATTTGAAAGGAAGTGTTCACTTGTTTGCTGATGATGCAAAGTTGGGTAGAGCAATTGTGAGTGCACAGGAAGTCAAAATGTTACAGGATGATTTGGATAGTTTGGAGGACTGGGCTAGGAAAAATGGATGTCAATTTAATGTGGCAAAGTGTAAGGTTATGCACTTTGGGGTGAAAAGAATAGCAGCAGTATATTGCATTGGTGGAACCGTACTCCAGGAGATTGATGAGGCCAGGGATTTGGGAGTGTTGGTGGATAGGGAATTGAAGTTTAGGGGGCACATTGCAAAAGTGACTAAATCAGCTCATCAAATCACTTGGCTTCTGAAAAATACTTTAACAAGCAGAGACAAACAAGTTGTTGTTCCTCTGTATCGAGCCTTGATAAGACCCCATCCGGACTACTGTGCCCAGTTATGGGCACCAGGGTTTCTTCGTGATGGGGAGGAAGTGGAGAGGGTCCAGAGACGAGTGACCAAGATGATAGAAGGTCTGTGGAATGAACCTTATGAGAATAGGTTGAAGATTTGTGGATTGCAGAGATTGGACGATAGGCGAAGGAGGGGTGATATGATTGAGACATTCAAATTACTGAAGGGTTTCTATAAGATTGATCCAGAAGATATTTTTGAAAATATGACTGGTGGTGGGAGGACTAGGGGCCATGCATAGAAGCTGGGCAAGAGCATGGTTGACAAGGGTGTTAGAGCTAGGTTTTTTACTTGGAGAGTGGTGAATGAGTGGAATAAGCTTCCAGAGTCTGTTGTGGGTGCTACGACTGTGAATGAGTTCAAGGCAAGGTATGATAGATACTGTGTCAATGTCGAATAGTTATTCTTGACATGATGTTAGGGCCTCCCTCGATGAGTCTGTCGACTCCTTGGAGTTGCCCGGAACAATAATAATAACAATAACAATAATTCTTGTAAATCTCCTAATGTAATAACTGTGTGCTTTCTATAAATAATTGTGTACGAGAGGGAGAACGAAGTAATCGGCTTATAAAAGGAAATGGCCCAAAGCAAAACACATGAGCAGGGGCAGAGTAGCATGCGAGTTTCTCCAGGAAGCTCACCAGAGTATGGTGTGATGCTAGTTGCCAGGGAGAAGCAAGTGCCATGCGCAGTGAAGTAAAAAGCAGTGTTGTAGGAAGAAAAACATAGGGCACGCAATATAAAGTTGGTTTTGGTGCCTATAGAGGTCTCTTGGTCCTTTTTTTCAATGGAGTGGTCAACGAAGTCAGGAGGTTGGAAGGCCACGTGGGTGTGTCCAGGGGAGTTCGAGAGTCAACCTGTAGCCAAGCAGAGCAAAGTTCCCGATCCAGCAAGGAGCCCATCGGAGAACAGAGTGCCATGCTGAGCTGATTGACCTGAGAGCAGCGAACCTACATTGTTGCTTCCATGAAGATGTGCCCTACCCGAGACCATTGCAGATTTGCATAGATGAAGTCTCATAAGAATTAGGACGAGACCAAGGATGTGCTGCCTGGACGCACATGTAGAAGGCCAAGTATCTCTTCATGCCTGAGTAAAGTAGACTTTTGATATGTTTTATAACTGTACTGAGAGAATCATGTGTTGCTAGTATGATGGACTTTCAAATTGCTAAGACTGAATAGTGAAAGGACTTTAGTGTTCTCACTCAAGAAATTAGAGAAGGTTTGAGCTTTAATCTGAAGAGCTGTGTAGAATTGCTTTAGAGATATTTTCACCGTGTCATGTGCAAATCTCTTCCAGAAATGCTGTTGGCAGAGTATAAGATTGCCCTGTAATTGAACTGTAATCCTTAATTAATGTCTTAGAGAATGTGTAAAAATTTAAAGTAATTAACAGAGTACTCTAGAGCTTTAGTAGTGATATAATAATATGCTTGAAATGATTCATAACTGTATACTTTCATGAAATTGATGATTAAATGTTTTTGTTATGGTAATTTATTGACTTGCCTGATTTTCTTCCTATTGAACCGCTCACAAAAGTAGAACCAAGGCAGGGAGGGAATAAAAGTAAAGAAGGCTACGACTGCAAAGCAAATCTTGATAGTTTAGATGATCTAAGTAATAAATAGTTTCGGTTAAGATAAGAGAGCATTAAAACGAAGTCACGAAGGGTACAACAGTGAATCTGACAAAGGCGCAGCCAAACAAGAATTAGTTAAAGTAATTAATTACGACAAGCATTAACGATATAAAGAACGAAAAACACATTATCAGGTTGATAGCTAATTTGTACAATGAGCAGGAAGCCACAGTAAGAACAGATATTAGATTAACTGTGATTGGCTTCAGGTCGGCAAGGTTGCCTACTATCTTCTCACCTATTTAGTGGGGGTGCGCAGCAGTTAGGTTCTCGTTCCTGTACCCTTTTAGTACCCATTAGAGGAAGCTAAAGCTGCTACCAACCAAATGCAAGTGATCAAACTAAAATGCCCCCAAATTCCTGCCCTGAAGGATCCCACCTGGGGCCAGGCCTAAAAATAATATCATTTAATATTGAAGGTTTCTCCAGTGTCAAGCAAGATCTCATTGCAAATATTTGCAGAGATAATGATTGCGATATGTTCTGCCTGCAAGAAACTCACAGAGGGGAAGGCACCACCAGCCCTTACATCCATGGCATGAAACTCATCAAGAGATACCCCATGATAAATATGGTAGTGCAATATTTACGAAAGAAAACTTAATTCCAGAAACATTGAGATTATTACAATCACATTTAAAAATATCTCAGTCACCTCAGTTTATAAACTGCCAGAAGCGTTCTCCTTCCCCAACATCCTTCTCAATAATAATGCATACATGACTAATGATGTATTGGGTGATAAAACTCCAACTGGGGTTACACAAAATCCAATGATGATGGAGAGCTTGTTCAAAAATGGGCTGAAAACTTTTCTCTAAACCTGATACATAATCCAAAACTCCCTGCATCTTTTCAGTGATGCAGGGAGATGGAAGCAGGGATATAACCCCAACCTCATATTTGTTAGCTCAAAAAATATCCAACACTTATGTTAAAAAGGTTTTAAATCCCATTCTACATACTCAACATAGACCTATAATGCTTCAGTTCAACCCAGCCATTATGCCTAACACAGTCCCTTACAGACAACGATTTAATTTCAAAAAAAAGCTAATTGGAAGGGTTTTGTGGAAGATCTTGACCGCTCCATACGGCCAGATCCTCCAAACCCTCAATTCATCCCCAATTTATAAGTACTGAGGAAAATCTCCACCAAACACATCTCCCAAGGATGCCACACAAACTACATTCCAGACCTTTCCAGTGATATACAAACCCAGTATACTAAATTACTTACAACTTTACAACACCAACCCCTTCTCAGAGGAGACTATCCATGCAGGAGAAGAATTATGCTCCGAGCTGGCAGAGGAAAGGCGTTCCTCATGGAAAAAAGAAATAGAAGCCCTTCATATGACTCAGTAGCAGAAAGACATGGAACTTTATCAACAGAATTAGGAAGGATTTTGCTGAGCAATATGAGCATCCACAGGTAACAGCTAATCAAATTGCTTACCAGCTGCTGCTGAATGGCAAATTCCCTAAAAAAGCACCCAAAAAATAAGATATTTAGAACCCGAAGTGAGGAACAAAATATGATTAACTCGGATTTCACGATCACTGAACTCATCGCCTCCACAAACCTATTAAAACCTAGAAAATCTACAGGCCTTGATGATATCTGTAATGAACAAATTAAATAATTTAATAAGCCGAAAGGCTATTTTACCAGCGAATATGTTAATAGAAAGGGGAATAGTAAATCCCTTTACATCTCTTAGGAGCTGGGTTTTATATTATGAGAGAATATTAAAGTTAGTGACGGAGCTTGCTCCACCCTTGCATGGAGTTGCCCTGGTGTTGTACTACCCAAGTGATCATTTATACTTGGACTTGCCGATAGTTTTTTTTTACGGCATGAAACTCTATGGATTTCGATCCGAGTTTCATACCTGGCTATAAAATCATAAAGGGATTTACTAACCCCCTTTCTATTAACATATTCGCCGGTAAAATAACCTTTCGGCTTATTAAATTAGTAACTAACAATAAATATAGGAGTACACCACTTCAGTAATTTGATAGTAGTGGTATGTAAGTTCATGTTCACTTAAAACTTTGATATTCCAGGTCTACCTACTCACTGATGAGACCTCAAAAAAGGTTGAAACCGGTCTGGGTAGTGACCTCTTCTCATAATAAAACAATATATATACATCTCTTAAGAGCTGGGTTTTACATTATGAGAGAATATTAAAGTTAGTGACAGAGCTTGCTCCACCTTTGCATGGAGTTGTCCTGGTGTTGTACTACCCAAGTGATCATTTTCACTTGGGCTCGCCGATAGTTTTTTCGGCATGAAACTCTATGGATTTTGATGGATTTCGATCCGAGTTTCGTACCCGGCTATAAAAACATAAAGGGATTTACTATCCCCCTTTCTATGAACAAATTAAATATTTTGGATCCAGGACTAAAGAGTGGTTATTAAATTTATACAACACTTGCCTCAGAATCCTAAGGATACCAACTATCTGGGGCATGCTAAAGTGGTGGCCTTTCTGAAATCAGGAAAAACTCCAACTGAAGCAAAAAATTACAGACCTATATCACTACTCAACAACCTCTTTAAATTCTATGAACGATTAATTTTGAATAGGCTACAATCCCTAATCGAACCCCATCTCATTGCTGAGCAGGCTGGTTTAGACCAGGCAAATCCTGTACATAACAAATTTCAACCTCACTCAATATATATAAAAAATGGTTTTGAGCAAAAACTAGCCACAGGAGCAGTCTTTGTAGACCTAACTGCAGCATATGTTGAAAAGTAATGGTGATAGCACACTTCCCCAGGGAAGTGTGTTATCACCATTACTTTCAACATCTACATCAATGATCTCCCCATCTTTCCAGGAACTAGAAATTTTATCTATGCTGATGACTTTGCCATAGCTATTCAATCAAAAAATTTCAAGTCCATTGCAGCTACTCTATCACTTGCCTTAAATAGTCTAACCACGTATTATAGCAGTAATCAATTAAAACCAAACCCCCTTGAAAACCCAGACTGGCCTTTTCCACCTTAACAATGAGGAAGCGAACAGAAAGCTGCAGATTTCTTGTGAAGGCTGTAATATAGAACATTCCTGTAACCCAATCTACCTTAGTGTGACTCTAGATCACATTCATTTTCATATAAAACACACACAGAAAAAAACAAAAGAAAAAGTTAATGCAAGAAACAATATACTAAGAAAGCTTACTTCCTCCAAATGAGATGCAGACCATAGCACACTGAGATCCTCTGCCTTGGCCCTTTGCTGTTCTTCTGCTGAATATGCCTGCTCTGTATGGTCCAGATCCTGCCATGCTGAAAAACTTGACCTAGCACTGAATGAAAGCTGCCGCTTAATTACAGGATGCCTGAAACCAACACCACTAAGACCTGTATTCTTTGGCTGATTGCACCCCTTTCAATTCGAAGATCTGCATTCTCAGCTGAAGAAAGAAGCAGACAAATGAATAATGAGCGCCACCCACTATTTGGCCATCCCCCAAAGACTAAGATCCCGGCATATCTTCCTATCAACCGTTGAACCACCTAAAAACCCTCCAGAGGCAAAACTTCAGCAGTAGTTTGCATTATACCCCAAGAATAATACTGATATTCCAACAGCCGAACATCTTCCACATGGTTCTCACTTGTACTGGAATACTTGGAAAAGCCTCAGCAGACTACGAACAACAGGACACTGCAAACAAAACCTCATCAGATTGGGCTACCTCACTGGACCAGATAATTGTGAGTGTGGGACAACCCAGTCTATGGAACACCTTTTTTGCTCCCTTCTTTAATCACCATGCACAAAAGAGGACCTTATATCCTGCACAGAAGAGTAGTTGATTTTGCAAGATTCTGGAGGAACATCTGACGATATTTATTGTATATAACTTATGTATAGTTTCTTTTTCCTTCATATTTTACTTATTATTTCCTGTATAAATTTACCTACTAAATTTAAGCTGTTCTCATTTGTAATGTATCCTAATTTATTGTAAATAATGTTGTACCAATTACTTACTATTGTACCACTTGTGTTTGGATATAAAATAACCAGTTTACTATCAGGTACCTATTAGTACCTATGTTGAGGACATCATGCTTGAAATATTGGATGAGCTCAACACAGTAATTAGGATAGGTGGCAGATTAATCAATAATCTGAGGTACGCTGATGATATAATACTCCTTTGTAATGACAAGGAAGAACTAGTACAAATTCTTATCAAAGTTAACAAGATCAGTAAGAATTTATGCTGGCAATAAACTTATGTCGACATTTGGTTGTAGTCATGAAAATCTTTTTCATATATTGATAAAAATGTAGTTCTTTCTTGGCTTTTGGACACCAGTGTATAAGAAGTATGCAGAAAAAAATTTTTTTTTCATTTGTATAGTACTAAATGTGACACATTTCCTCTAACAAAAATTTGCAACAAAACAATTGCAGGTTTCTTGATTTTTTGAAACAGCTCTTTTGGGTGAAGGGATGAAAAATAACAGAATGAGACTAATTTTTTTTTTTTTGCGGGGTGCTTAAGGGTCAAAGCTGTATAACTGAGAGGAGACCTCCACATAGCCTTTAAAGGAATGCGGAGAACCGACCAGGGCTTCTGACCTAATGTCCAATCCTCACCTTCTCGTGGTGCCCCCTGTTGGGTATCTACCTGGATACTGAACGAACGAAGATGGGCTGGCAATTTGGGATTTAGCCGACCAATTTGTATTTTTATTGGCTTCATTTTCTATATTGGTACAACATGACAAAATTTCATGCCGGCTGTTGGCGTTGCCAGGTTAAACAAGGTCCCCGTTGTTTTCGTCAGGGAACCAGGGCGAACAGCGAAAAGTCAGCTACTGGAAAAAATCTGAAAGCACACACCCCCCAACTCAACATCACCAGAGTTAAAGATCGGTACTATCAACATCAGAAGCCTGAATGGCAAAGAAATGGAGCTAGCTGAGGAATTAGATAAGTACCAGATCGACATTATAGGGGTGACTGAAACAAAAACGACAAAAACTGGTGAGATCTTTCTGAACAATAAATACCATAAATACCAAATGTTATATTCAGGAAATGACAATCAAGGAAAACAAGGAGTAGCAATAGTAATCAACACAAAATACGAGGCTAATCTTCTTGAATGGCAGGCAGTCTCAAGTAGAATGATGTGTGCAAATATCAGAATGGGGAATTGGACAATGAGACTTATTTGTGCCTATGGTCCCACAGAAGGTTTTACTAAGGTAGAAGTGAAGGAATTTTTTGATGCTTTAGAAAAAGCAACTGACACAATGAAAAAGGAAATGTTGGTCCTTGTTGGGGATCTAAATAGCAGAGTAGGAAATGATTGTGAGACATACAAAAATATTTTGGGAAAATTTGGAGAAAAGAGCAAAGCCAATAATAATGGCAAATACCTGTTGGATTTCTGCTCAGGACATGGACTGGTTATTACTAACACCATGTTTCAACATGAAAATGTGCACAAATTCACATGGAGAGAAGAGGCAAGGAATAAGAAAAGTCTCATTGACTATGTTATTGTTGATAGTGATGTTTCTCCCTGGTGCAGGACATAAGAGTGTACAGAGGATTTGAAATTGGAAGCGATCACTATTTAGTCTTGAGCAGGATAAAATTGAATTTAATATTGAAAAGAATAACATGTAAGAAAGTTTTAAAGCGAATAAAAGTTGAGCAGCTCTCAGATGTGATTTGTAGACTAAAATACACAAAGATTATTGAAAAAAAAAATGAAATTGTTTGAGAACAGGAATCAAACCCTGGAGATTCAGTGGCAAGCCTTGAAGGAAACCCTGATTGATTCATCCAGAGAGGCGTGTGGTGAGGTTGTCTGCAAGGATAGAAAAATCAGAAATCCATGGTGGACACAGGAAATTAAGGAGGCAGTGAAGGAAAAGAAGAAAGCATATCAAAATTTCCTGGCAAATAAGTCAGCTTTTGCTCTTAGAGAATACAGAGACAAACGTAAGAAAGCGAAACACTGTGTAAAACTAGCTAAACAAAAGTCATGGGAGGACTTGGGCAAGAACATAGAAAATATATATCAAGAAGGTGGTAAGATATTCTGGAGGTTGTTGAAGAAGCTCAGAAATGGTGGAAAGAGGGCTGTAAAAGGATTTAGAGATAATAAAGGTGACATGAAAACAGGAGAAAAAGATATCCTTGAAGTACCAGTAATTACTTTGAAAAATTGCAAAATGAAATAAGCAGTAATAGCACAGTGGTAAAAAAACACTGAACAGGCATATATATAGTCAGGAATACATATCTATATACTTGATGTAAAAAAAGCCATCAAAGACTTGAAATGTGGAAAGGCAGCAGGAGTAGATAATATTTGACCAAAAAGGTTTAAAAAGGGTGGTTTAAATGTCTTACAGTGGCTGCACTGCATCGTTCAGAAAGCCTGGACAGAGGGACGAATTCCTGATGATTGCAGTAGAGCTCTCATAGTACCCATATATAAAAAGGGAAATAAAACTGAATGTGAGTATTACAGAGGTATTTCCCTACTGAGTGTTCCTGGCAAGATTTATGCAAGTACCCTTGAGAAACGGTTGAGAAGAATTGTGGAAGAAAAGGTTGGTGAAGAACAAGCTTGATTCAGGCCAAATAGAGGCTGTCAGGATCAGATATTCACTTTATGAGAAATAGTTGAAAAATCATGGGAATATAACGAAGATTTGTATTTAAGTTTTTGTTGATTTGGAAAAAGGCATATGACAAGGTGCCAAGAGAGATGCTATTCAATACTCTACAGTTATATGGTGTGGGCATTATATCAAACAATGCTTAGTCTTTATTTGAATTGTAAGTTAGAATTGAAGAAAGTACAGGAAAATGGTTTAATGTTAAATCTGGTGTGAGACAAGGATGTACATTATCCCATCTGTTATTCATTATCTATATGGATCACATTATGAAGGAAAGTTGTATTAAACATGATATCAAAATTGGAGATGTTAATGTCAGCTCTTTGCTTTATGCGGATGATGTTATACTTCTAAATAAATCTGCTACAAGTCTGCAAGATTCTCTGACTAAATTGAATAGCTGTTGTAATAGATATGGTATGAAGGTCAGCATTAAAAAGACAAAGACAATGAAAATAGGTAGAATTGTTGAAAATGTCAACTGTGTTGTGAACGGGGAACCTGTGGAACAAGTAAAACATTTCAGCTACTTAGGCACAATTTTTACTGAAGATGGTAAATTAAATATGGAAATAGACAACAGAATCAACAAAACTGGTATTGGAAGTCAATTGAATAAATTCATATGGAATAATGAATAATAAATTCATATGAAACCAGTTTTAACCCTACTGTCCACACCCAAGACCAGCTAACTTGGCTATGGCTGAGGAAGATCCTTCAGCTCCTCACGTCACCGACGGGAATTGAACCTAGGACACTCCTTCCCCAGGCATATGGTTGCAAAGTGCATAGCCAATAGGCTGACTGCGTGGATTAATATTATATTAATAATATTAATAAATAAATATTAATTATTTTCTCATCATTCCATGTTGTGTGATCAATAACATTAAACAAGCCAACACAAGTCTTTCAACTTGTTTGAGAACTCATCAGCTTCTGACACAAGGATACTATCTGCATCCAGTAAAGTTATTCTTCCACACTCATGCTTAATTTTCCTTGCAGCATAATGATGAAATTCTTTTGGATTGCCTTTAACCTGCATAACCAGTTACTTTTCAAACTCTAATTTGGCTTTCTGCACAATATCCCTAACTTTTATGGCTTGTGCTTTATACATTTCATAACCCTTCTCACTATTTGCACTTCAAGTTCTTCTTGTTGATCTCCTGCTTAAAAAGGTTGCACATCCATTTCACTCCTGCCCTATTTGTTCTTCCAAATTCAGATAATGCCTCATTTAAGCACTTTTTCAAAGATTCCCATTCATTACTGATATCTTTCATAGTCAGTAACTGATAGCATGGGACCAATGATAATTGTATTTTTAGTTCATAATAATTTCTAGCATAGTGGTTCAGCATATAAACTGTCCTAATTGGAAAATCCATAAAGTTAACTCTTCCAAGGATTGTATGGCATGATCACTGTCACCAACTGTTCATAAAATAGTCACATTCCTCTGAGACCACATTGGGCACTATGATCAGATATAACACTCTTTGACCTTCAGTTCATTCTTTTATATGCTGTTTCAAGAAGTTGTTCTTGCAACCATTAAATAAATTCTCTCTCTCATTCTTATGAGATTTCTCTTCTACCCAATCAGTTTTTGCATAATTGAAATCACCCATAATTAACATTTGTTTGGTACCCATCAGGATAAATTGGCAATGCATTTCATCGTACCCAGCAGCTGAATCTCCAGGTCTGTATCAACACCCTACCATGTATATAATCCTGTTAACTTCCAATTCACACCATTTAGCCTCAAACTCACTGTTACATGCGTCATAAATGTCATTATTGCTTTCATGAGCTTCTAACCCTAACTGCCCTTGAAGCCATCTGAAATCATTAGTAGTACTCTTCCCATTTCCTGTCTCTTATTGTCATTCCTAAAATACTGTACCCTTTACACTCGATCCCAGTTACAACATCTGACTTTGTGATAGCTATGTTTCACTAATGCCAACAATCTTTGGCTGCAATATATTCGCCAGAGCAGTGAACTCGATCCCTTTTGTTCCTTATGCTCCTGGCTTTTTCTTATACTTAAATCTGCAGTCTTGCTCAGTTAGACAATTTTCTCTTTTTCTCTCTCCAGATACATTCAGAGGGTCTGAACCCAAAATATACATTTCCACCCCTTCACCAGATACATAACCATGCTTAAAGACATTCATATCAATCACATATGCATCATATAGCTGAACTCGCACACATTTTCACCATTCCTCCCATAATGATCTAGTTTTTCTGATGCTCATCATTAGGTCTTACCCCAGTAAATAATTTCTCCATACTCCTGATTCAGATGAAGGCCAATGGTACTGTAATATCTTGGTAGCAAACCGACAGTTTTAATTCTCTCACTTTTATTTCTTGCTTCTTTCAACAGTCCTTCCATACCTCTCTCATACTATATTTGTTGCTAAATCATTATTTGTATACCATTAGTCTCCAACTTGCTACTATATGGGTAATTAATATTGTTATTGCTTTCACAAGTTCAATCTTAACTGGCCTGAAGTCATCTGATATCATTAGTAGTACTCTCCCCCCCATCTCCTGTCTCTTCTGTCATTCTTGAAATTACTGTACGTTTTACACTTATCCTAGGTACAACATCTGACTTTGATAGCTACATTTCACTAATGCCAACAATGTTAGGCTGAAACATATTCATCATACTATATTCTCATACTATAAATTGTACTAAATCATTAATACCAAGAATCTTTTATTTTATCATGAAAATGATCCTGACAACTCATATACCTTTTGATTTTTGCCAGCTTATGTGTGCATGAAAAACATTTTCCATGCCAGTTTCCAGTCTCAAACTCAGTATGTGTGCCACACATATCTTTTTTAAAAGATTTTCTACTTTGTATGCTAAACATTTCTATAATAGCAACTTAAATAGTCCCTCTACTTAAGTACTGCATATACATGCAGTTTATATATGTCGCATTTGTCCAACCACTCAAATTTAAATGAATTTGCAGTTTTTCCACTTTAATTTCAGTGGTGACATTTTAAGGGTTTAATGCACTAAAACTGCTAATTTAATATTTCTCATGTTAGTGTTGCCCTATTTTTAGTCTAGTTATAACCTATAAAATTGTGAGCACTAAATTCACTTAAATCCACATAGCTACAAAAATCTAACAGTTTGCACAAGTTCAAGTGACTGTACTGTCTAGACATAGACACTCTAAACCAGGGGTGGCCAACCTATGGCGCATGCACCAAAAGTGGCGCATCGCATGATTACAAGTGGCTAACTGAACTCCAGAGAAAAATTTTTTTTAAATTTTCTATACGATTTATATATAAACACACAATTAACCTACCACTGAATTCTAGAGTGCGCACTTATTATACTTGTTTGATCTTGAAGCAACAGGTACTGGCAAATGCTGACATGCGTCACCAGTTACTCAATCAGTTTCCAGCTGACTCTTGTGTCATAACGTTTGATGAACTTCTGATTCGATGTGACTGAACAATCCCGTGTTTTCGAACTTATATGTTTTTATTAACAGTTCTTTAAGTTTAAGCTAAGATTTCTGTTTTCATGAAGGCTTAATATAGTTCTGTAAATTTAAAAATAATTTTTTTTTCATTTTGAACGCATATGTCAAGTTCTTTCCCGCTCAACTAATTTGCTGATTACTGAAACCTGCAATTATTCAGTGTATTTGTATGTGCGTGTTTTTATATTTTTTTTTATACAATATCTTTCCTTTTTATTTACGTATAGTAGGTTTATTCCTAAAATTTAACTGATCATCAGCAAAGCTTTTGTAATGAGGATGTTTGGGTTGTGTGTGTGGGATTGCCAGCTGATCGACTGTTTTATGGCAGGAAGCGATCTTGTATTTCATTGGACATAATATATTACGAGAGAGAGACGAAAACTCTCTATGAAAAAAAAAAAAATATATATATATATATATATATACGATTTTTAAACTTATAGAACTGTATTTGGCCTTCATGAAAACAGGAATCTTATCTTAAACTTGTAGAACTGTTTTTGAATGTTCATAATGTTAAAAATGATAAAATAATTTAAATAAATAATTTAAATTATTATTAAATAATTTAATAATTTAAATAAATTATTTAATAATGAGCTTTACTTTTTGGGATAATTTTTTTTTTACAGTCAGTTACCCATTACTTTGCAAAAGAAAATGAGCAGAAGAAAAGCAGAAGGTGATAGCAAGCGCCAGTTTAATGAACTGTGGGGAAATGAGTTCTTATTTATTGCAGGTCCTTCAGGAAAACTGTTGTGCATTGTTTGTGAATGCACTCTCTCAGAAGACATGATCTTAACAGACACTATAGAAAACATCAAGCTGAATTAGAAGAAAAACTAAAGTTAGTTCCTGGGGCTGAGTTGCTGAAAGAATATGTGGTTAAAAAAAAAGGAAGAAATAAAAAAAGAGACAAAATATATTTGTGAAACGAAGTTGTGAAATTGTGGCAATGATGGAGGCAGCTTATAAAATTTCCTTTGTGTTGGCTAAAAAGCAAAAGCCTTTCTCTGATGGAGAGGAAGTTGTTAAGCCCTGGCTCGAAAAATTTGCAAAATGTCTTGGTGATAAGAATGTTGAAAGAAAAGTAAACCAAATTGCTCTGTCCAAGCAAACAATTACAATACGCATCGAAGAACGTTCCCATGATGTTAATGAGCAATTGAAACTCCATGTCCATGCTTGTTCTTTCTTTTCTTTAGCCTTGGACGAATCAGCTGACATATATGATGTAGCCCAATTAAGCATTTTTATAAGAGGAATTGATGGTAATTTTAACATCTTTGAAGAACTTATCGGTCTTGAGTCACTTCATGAAAAAACAAGAGGGGTCAGACATATTTGACAAAGTAAAGTCATGTCTAGAAAATCAACAACTAGATTCTAGTAAGCTCATCAGTGTTTGCACTGATGGAGCACCGTCAATGGTAGGTAGAATTTCTGGGACTTAAACTTTACTTGAAAGGTTTTTAGGTCGTTCTCTACTAAAGCATCACTGTATTATACATAACGAATCTCTGTGTGGGAAAACTCTAAATTTGAAGCATGTTATGATACCAGTTGTAAAGTGTATGAATAAAATTAGAGCAAGAGGGTTAAACAGAAGAGAATTCAGAGAATGTTGTGAACTGCTAGATATGGAATATGGTGAACTCATCCTTCATTGTGAGGTGCACTGGCTTTCCAAAGGACAAGTTCTCAGTAGATTTTGGAAGCTGAAAGAAAGTGTTCGTAATTTTCTGGAATAGAAGGATGTGCTGCATGAGGAAAAAGCCCTGTTGTGTGATGAGAAATGGCTATTTGATTTAGCATTTTTAGTTGATGTTACCAGCCATTTCAATGATCTAAATTTGAAACCGCAGGGCAAGAACAAATTGTTTCCTAGCTTAGTAAATGACATCAGTGCATTCAAAATAAAATTAAAACTGTTCATCTCCCAGTTAGAAAACGAGGATTTAAGTCAATTTCCACATTTAAAAGAACATAATGAATCTGTTGAAGATAATGGCAACTTTACAGAATATACTGAGAAACTCAAATTATTGCAAGAGTTCTTTAACGGTCGTTTTAGCGATTTTGCCGAAGAAGAAGACCACATACTTGCATTCATAAATCCCTTTTCACTTACTGAACAAAAAATCTTGACGATGTCTAGTAACATACAAATGGAACTTATTGATCTCAGAACCAATTCTTTATTGAAAATGAAATTTAATGAACTTCCATCACTCCCAGATGCTTCTGATATAATTAATTTCTGGCGATCGTTGCCCTGTGAACATTTTCCAGACCTGAGAAAATTTGCTCAGAGTTATATCTGTCGTTTTGGAACTACATACAGATGCAAACAAGCATTTTCATCAATGAAAATGATTAAGAACAAACTACAGTCGCGACTGACTGATTCAAATTTGAAAAACTGTTTGATGCTTTCTGTTACTGATTTAACTCCAGACACTACAAGCTTTGCAAAAGCAAAGCAATTTCAAAAGTCTCAATAAAATAATTAATGTTTATCTTGTCTTTATATGAAATCTTTTTATTTAAAACTGCTAAGAGTGTCTGTAGTACCATATATATAATAAATCATTTATGCAAAGCTGTTAAATATATCCATATTACCATATTTTTAAAGGACTGAAAAGTGGTATAAGTTTGCATGGCGCATCTTAACTTAAAAGTGAAAAAATTGACGCATGAACTATAAAAGGTTGGCCACCCCTGCTCTAAACAAATATGTCTCTGCAGTTCATATACATGGTGCAATCTTAAAGTAACTAACTAGTGAGTTAAGTTGAAATAGGTTAGAGTAGGAGAGGGATATAGGTTAGGTAGGAGAGGGAACATTTGAGAAATTACTAAATAAAATAATTGACAAGTATGATTTATCATATAATTCATTTTATAGTACATTCAGTAATTATTGACTGTAACTTTAATTCTGAAAGCAAAAATTTTGTGTGCTCATTTACAAGGTGTGTGCACTCCCCTTTTTGACTGGTGTGCACATGCTCAGCTTGTTCTTCTCTTCCACAATTTTTATTAGCATGTTCTCAAGTATGCCTAATTAAATCTGACCTGGAACCTCATCTCTGTAATTCTCACATTCAATTTTTTTTCTCTGTTTATAGCTGGTGATCCTGAGAACCCTACTCCAATCATCCTGAATTATTCAATTATTCATTGTAAATTTTTGTTTTAATCTAAATCTGAAAAGGCTGAAACTTATTGTATGTTATTCATTATGAATAATTATTGAGACACACTGCTGTGTTATAGAACTCACTTTAATTAAATTAAAATAAAATTCGATGTTTTGACTTTTATGTTAAGGTCGTCCTCAGGAATACTGAATCATAAGCTACATTGGTGCACACCACAGTGAGCTAAGTATAACTGCTTTAGTCAACTGTTGACCAAAGGTCAACAGAAAAATAAAATATAAAATATAGTAAAATAAATAAATAAATGAAACAATACATTGGTAAAATTATATCAGCAGTTAGTTTCTTTTGTGTAGTTCTGTTTTTTTTATCTAAGGGTCATTGAATCATTATCAAATTAAATTTCTATCCCAATATCCAATATGTGGGTCATTCCTGCTTAAACAATTATTGCACTTCTTTTCTAGGTACTATGTGGGTTGTAAATGAGCCATCCATTTTTGGCACTTTTAAGCCATCATTTCGGTTTGAGATATGGTTGGTTAGAAACAGAAATGAAATAAAACAACTGAAAGAACTTAATATGCAGACAAGATCATCAAAAAGGAAAGATGAATTAATAAAAAAAAATTAAAGATAAACAAAAAAAAAATTAAAAAAAGGAACTAAATCTAAAAGAAAAAAGAAGTAATAAAAAATGTAAAGATGGAGAAGGCCGTGGATCATCAAATGAATACTCTTCAGGCTCAGAACAGTTTATGGATTATGAAGAACCAACTCGTGCCAATAAAGAGAAAGCAAGAGAATACAATTAAAGAAAATATAATAAAGCTTACTGATTCAAAGTTTTCTCAGTACAGTTATCATCTACATGAAAAGAAAATAACTAGCTTCCAAATCAAGAACGATAGGCATGAAATGGAAATAATGGAAAGCAAACTGGAAAAAAACTGGAAAACAATTTACAAGAAGCAGGCTACAATTGCTCCTTCACATATTGAAGACCTCATCGGGTTCATCCAAAATTTAGAAGTTAAAGACTTACCAGTAACACTTCATTAATCATATCATCTCATTTCTGCATTGTCTCATTAAATGTACAAAAATTCCACAGACAAATTAAACAAGAAACTGTATGGAAACTTATGCTATGCCATAATATCAGGTTTTTGTTTCTCCAAGAAACATACTTCTGCAGAAATATAAAGATATAAAAAGTTTAATAGATATTCACTTCTTTCTTATTGGAGCTTTGGAAGAATTGATAGGGCTGGAGTAGGAGTTCTTATTCTTGCCCCCCCATCCCCGCCTTGGGTTATTCTGTAATATCCAAAGGAATGCAGAAGAGGGAATCTTGAAAATAGACTGAAAATACTGTGTATGTGTAATAAGGTTTATAAATGTTTATGCTCCATCTAATGGAACAGTTAGATGAAAATTCTTCCAGGAATTGGAGCCACATTTATACGTTGCCCATTATTAGAAACATTAACATAGAGATAGAAGTGGAAAGACAGAAACAAGTAAAAGAAAGAAATTTTAAGATGAAAATAAAGCAGCACTTAGCAGATATCCCTTCAGCTGCATTTTTCAATAGGTAATTCACAAAATTTCACAAAAAAAGGACTATCACTCAAATCTGCGTTGATGGAAAAGACATGTCCACCACTCAAGACATCCTTGACTCCTTTCAAAAACACTATAAAAATCTGTTTGAAGACAATAATACTGTTGGAAATTATAACTCTTGGAGCATTAATGGCTTTCCTGTTCATATCCAAGATGGGTTTGACAGACCCATTACAGCATCTGAAATTACCATAGCCTATAAAGAATGTCAGACAAGAAAATCCCAGGACCTGATGGTCTAGGGATAGAACTTTATCGTGAGCCCTGGGATTTTATTCTTCCAATTCTAGTTACACTATTTAATTCTTTTCTTTCATCACGACACATACCAAGTGAATTTGTAGCAAGCCATAGTGTCCTCATTCCAAAACCTAATAGAGATCACACCTTAATCAACAGCTGGAGACCTTCTCTGTCTAATATTGACTACAAGATATTTTTCTGCATTATCAATAACAGGCTTGAATGGGAATGAGATACATAATTAAAAGCATACAGGTGTATGGAGTACTAGGTAGAGTAGTAGAGTTTAATCTATTTCTGCTACGTGATCTAATCCGTTTACACGAAAAAGCAGTCGATGGCAGTGCCATCAGTAGACCTTACTCAATTATTTGATAATGTCCCGCATCCTCCAGCAAATTGGTGTAGGTAAAAAGCTGCTATCTGTTATCAAAGGAACCTATGCCAATTCAACTACCTGCCTTCTAGTTAATGGGTTCCCTTCAGATCCGGTAAAAATTCAAAAAGGAATCAAGCAAGGTTGCCTTCTTAGTCCACTGCTCTTTGCATTGGTTCTTGAATCTTTTTTACAAGAAGTCAACAATACACATGCTTTGCAAGGAATAACAGTTCCTTCAACAATAAAGGAAAATAAGGTATTAGCATATGATAATATGGCATATGATGTAGTAGGAACTTTGAAGCATTAATGATTCCATATATATATATTGGTATTTTGGAAAAATTCAGCAAAAGCAGTGGATTAACTATTAATGCAGACAAGACAAAATTAAAAGTTTTTGGAAAGTGGGATCTTGGAGCCATTCCTTTTGAACTAACCCCTAAGAAAGAAAGAACCCCTCATTATACTTGGCTCCACCCCAATATTACCAGTTCAAGAACTTATATACAAAAACTTGGAAACGTGAGAAGACTGGAAAATAGGGCCACTCTCCTTTTCTTCTAAAGCCATAGTACTCAAAACCATAATCTTTCCTGTTCAGTTGTACATAATAAATATTACAGACATCAGAGAAGCTGAAGAAAAGCAATTATATAGTAAACCTGTGCAATTTTTTGGTCCAGTCAATACCAAGAAGTTTAAAAAGGAATTTCTTCAGATATCAAGCATGGTGGATTTGGACTTCCAGTCTTAAAATTCTGCTATTTAAGCAATACAGCTTCAAAAATCCATAAAATATTGCAGACTAATCACACATGTGCGATAATGATGAATTATTATTATTATTATTATTCAGGCCTCCATGGAGTCAAAAGATTCATCTTGGGAGGTCCTTCCTAAGAACATAAAGTCTGTCAAGACTCATCGAGGGGAGGTCTCCCCTAAGAAACACAAAGTCTATCATACCACTCCTAGATGAGGGAAAGGCATATACAGCAATTTTCTTAGACTTGGCGAAGGCATTTGACAGGGTGCCACATGATAAGCTGATATTTAAGTTGCAGCACATGGGTCTGGATGTCAGATTGGTCAACTGGATTCAGGATTGGCTGTCTGATAAGTATCAGAGAGTTGTGTATGGTGGAGCAGTTTCCAGGAGGCAGAGGGTTACAAGTGGGGTCCCACAAGACTCAGTACTAGGACCTATATTGTTTAACCTTTATATCAATGACATAGCCAGTGGATTGCAGGGTGATATTCAGTTGTTTGCACTATTACTAATAATCCTGGGAAGGATTATTAGTAATAGTGCAGATGTGGTAGCCCTGCAAGAGGATTTAAATAAGCTTGATAGATGGGCAAATGAATGGGGATATCAGTTTAATGCAGCAAAATGTAAGGTCTTGAGGTTTGGGAAACATCGATGGGATGCTGCATACTCTATGGGAGGAGTTATACTGGAGGAAGTAGGGGAGACAAGAGATCTGGGGTTGATGATTGATAGAAACCTGAAGTTTAGGGGACATATTGCAAAGGTGGTGAAGGTAACACAGAGGATTGCTGCTATTATGAGAAGGACACTGACCTGCAGAGATAAGAGGGTTATCATTCCGTTGTATAAGTCTCTGATCAGACCACACTTGGACTATTGTTCTCAGATTTGGTCCCCAGGATTTGAAGGGGATAAATTAACTGTGGAAAGGATACAAAGACGGATGACAAAGATGGTTTCAGGATTGTACAAGGATAGTTATGAGGATTGGCTGAGAGAATGTGGACTGCAGAGTTTGGTGGATAGAAGAAGGAGAGGTGATATGATTGAGACTTTTAAACTGTTGAGAGGTGGTTACAGGGTTGACACTGGGAAGTTCTTTCACTTTGTTGATCAGTGGGAAGGAGTGATGACAAGAGGCCATCCCTGGAAGTTATGAAAGGAAACTGTGAGCAAGAGGGTAAGGAGTGGTTTCTTTGTGTGGAGGGTGGTTGAGCCGTGGAATGCATTGCCTGATGGAGTGGTGGGAGCGAGAACGGTCAGTGAGTTTAAAGAGTGGTATGATAGACTTGGTGTTTCTCGGGGGGGGAACTCCCCTCAGTGAGTCTTGACAGACTTTGTCTTAGGAAGGACCTCCCTCGATGAGTCTTTTGACTCCTTGGAGGCCTGAATAATAATAATAAATAATAATAATTAAACTTATTGACCGTTCTCACTCTCACCACCCCATCAGGCAATGCATTCCACGATTCAACCACCCTCCATGCAAAGAAACCACTCCTCACCCTCTTGCTCACAGTTTCCTTTCGTAACTTCCAGGGATGCCCTCTTGTCATCACTCCTTCCCGCTGTTCAATCAAGCGAAAGAACTCTCCATTGTCAACCCTGTAACCACCTCTCAACAGTTTAAAAGTCTCAATCATATCACCTCTCCTTCTTCTATCCACCAAACTCTGCAGTCCACATTCCCTCAGCCGATCCTCATAACTATCCTTGTACAGTCCTGAGACCATCTTTGGCATCCGTCTTTGTACCTTTTCCACAGTTAATTTATCCCCTTCAATGATAATGAGAAAACATGGAAATGGATATTGTTCATGTTGGTCATTATAGAATAATAGAAAAAAAAAAAACCTCAGACAGCATTGTGTGAATACATAAATACAACTTACTATTTATTTTATAAATTAAATTTCTTTTCAGTCTATTAAAAAGTGGTAACATTATTTTGAAATACAGTGTATAAGTACTACTAATAGTTTTAAATTATATTTTGTTTCATTTACAATTGCTAATATTACTTTCACAATTTTGAATCCTTCAGCTGACTTATAGTACAACCCGGTTTGGAATATATGAAGTCATAAAGCAAAAATTAACCAGTTCTGGAGATGCTCTGCTTCCATTTTATCAAAAAGTTTTATTAGCTGCTATAGGTGGAGCAACAGGAGGTTTTGTTGGAACACCAGCAGATATGATCAATGTAAGGTTAGTTTCAAATTTTTATATATATAAACTGAAGTAAGCATATCATAAAAGTAAATTTACTCAATAACATTGTTGAAGGAATAAATATAATTACTGCTGCATATAGTTATTTTATATAAATATTTAAATAGTTGCTATTCTTAGAAGAATGCCAATTTAAGTGTTCTGACACATAACAAATTGACTCCCCCACACTGCCTCAGTAATTAAAATTGATTGCCTTTTTTATGAGGATATATGGCAAAATTTTTATTGATCTAATTAGATGCAGGTGACTTGATGCACATTTGGGATAGATGTTGAGATAAGTGAAAACAGTTTAATAATTTCCATAATTGAAGACATTCTATAAAGAAATATTTGTTTATTCTTAAATTTCTGTACCTTCTATGTTAAATTTAAGATTTTAAAATTGTGAACTGTACTTTGAAGATATTTTAGAATAGGCCTCTTTTTTTTACAGTCTCAAACTGTAGTAGGTGTTGTACACTTACAGTGAGGAGAAAACAATGTATGCTCAACAATTAGTATTGTTTTCTGGGTCCTATATTTAAATGTGTGTAGAATTATAAATTAATTTTTTGTTAAATGTTAAAGAATCATTAATATATTTAAAGCAGTATGTTTATTATTGAGTCATCTCACTGTGAAAGGCATCTTAAAATAATATTGTGAAAAAGAAAAGAACCAATTTGCTACAAATAGCAAATGCAGCTATATTGAACACCACTGAACTGGAAATATTTTTAGTAATGTCTTTATTCAGTTTGTTTGTTATAAGTGTCAGTTTTTAAGCAGTTTAATTTATCTTCCTTCATTAGAACATCAGTAAATGTTTTTGTTCTGACATATAGTGTTAAGAATAACCCTTCATTGTTAAAGGAAAGAAAGCATCAAGTTATATTGTTCTTTAGAATCCTTGAAGGTTCTGAAATTCCAGCAGTGTAGGGATTGCAACTCTACATACAGGATCAGAATTATTAGGAATACACTTGTATAGGTATCTATGATATTCTGGATCTTCTTTGGATTGAAGTCATTCTGCTGCATAAATGAGTTTTTTAATAGTACTTTTGACATAGTACTATTAAAAATGCATATTAGAAACGCATATTTACAAGAATTAATAATTATATTATTGGAAATATCTGGAGTACTTGCAACATCTATTCATTGCAAACCCTCCTTCACAGGACATATCAACCCATCATCCATCTCAATAAAAGGACATCATTAAATCCATACTTAAGAGCTCATGCTGTATGCTCCAATCCTGAGGATATCCAACAAGAATACACCATCCAAAGCCTCATGGCACAGAATAGCTTTACCTCAAGAAAGATTACACATCCCTGACAGTTACAAGTCTGTCCCCAGAAACTCTGAACTTGTATGGTGGGGCTCTATTCCATATATGAGAGATTACCCAAAAATAAATGGAATTTGAACTTGGCACATGCACATTTTCTAGTTACGGATAATGCCACTAGGCATCATGAGTATGCAGTTTTCTGTGCCAGTCTGGCAAGTGGTGTCATCCTGTGTGAACTGGTTCATTGTTCTGGCTACTTTTTTTTAGTG
The DNA here is from genome assembly GCF_054136105.1 of Typopeltis vanoorti. Taxonomy (NCBI): domain Eukaryota; kingdom Metazoa; phylum Arthropoda; class Arachnida; order Uropygi; family Thelyphonidae; genus Typopeltis; species Typopeltis vanoorti. The sequence goes on along the minus strand of NC_143565.1, from coordinate 6,382,496 downwards.
CTTGCAAGCAACTTTGGCAATTTTGTGATCATGAAATCTTTAGTCAGTATGTGTCTGGACATGATAGAAACGTTTTGGCCAAAACTCATACATGTTCATACTATTGACAAACAGGTAGGTTAGCCAACATCTTATATAGGAGCACCAAGATTACATCCATTTCCACTACTATGGCTGTTCAGGATTAGCAGACCATGCACTCAATACCTGGCACAGAATCTGTTAGAAAAAAAAAAGCCACCTTACTGCACCGAAGAATATTTAAATTTGAGAAGCTTTTCTCAAATCTGCTGCAGCTCTTATGAACTATCCTCCAAACCTAAACAAATATGATTGTTTCAAACTGCCTCTCATATGGCAAACTCTCATTGGCAGACCATCAGCCCAACAGCCAAGAACACCCAACCAAAGCCAGTAGGTGGTATAATTATAGGGCTTTAGCTCATCCTATATTCTTTCCTGTTCCATCTTTCTTACTGAAGTGGGCCTGCATGCACATGTTTAATCCCTGAAGATGCCAATTTAACTTTGACAAAATATAGGAAATAATTATTATGTAGTCTACTTCATTACTATTTTAGAGAAGTTTTTAAGAAGATTTTAGAGAAGTTTGTAAGAACTCCCATACAGAAATGGGTAGACAAGCATTCTATACTCTGCAGGGAATAGCATGGATTTACTAAAGGAAGGTCATGTTTTAGCAATTTGCTCATATTTTATAACAATGTTACGGCCGAGTTGGATAAAGAGAATGGATACACTATGATAATGTTCGATTTTTCTAAGGCATTTGATAGGATACCACATGATAGGCTGTTGCTTAAACTGGAGAATATGGGATTGGAATATAATTTATTGACTTGGATCAGGGGATTGTTGCAGACAGATATCAAAAAATGATATACAGTGGTGTGAATCTACCAGATTTAAGGTAACCAGTGGTGTACCTCAGGGTTCAGTCCTTGGGCCATTATTGTTCAATCTATACATTAATGACATCAAGCAGGGGTCTATCATCAGATTTGCAATTATTTGCTGATGATGCAAAGATAGGCAGGAGAGTCAGGGATACTACTGATATTCAGCAATTACAAAATGATTTGAATAGACTGGAAATCTGGGTAAACGAAAATGGCTGTCAGTTTAATGTTAGTAAGTGTAAAGTTATGCACTTTGGCGTGATTAGAGTTCTAGCGGCATATTATATTATCAGGGTTATGCTACAAGAAACTGAAGAGGTAAGGAATCTTGGTGTATTGGTGGATAAGAATTTAAAGTTCAAAGGTCACATAGCAAATACAACTCAGAGGATAATTGCTATGTTGAAGCAAACCTTGACATGTAAGGATACGGAAGTAATTTTGCCTCTTTATAAGCTTTGATAAGACCACACCTGGATTACTGTGTGCAGATTTGGTCTCCTGGGTTCCAAGGAGATAAAGAAGCTGTGGAAAGGGTGCAAAGAAGAGTTACAAAGATTATATCTGGATTATGGGATTTAGATTATGAGGACAGATTGTGAGTATGTGGATTGCAGACTGATTAACAGGAGAAAGAGGGGTGATATGATAGAGGTCTATAAACTTTTGATTGGGTGTTATAGCATTTCAAATGATGAGCATTTCATATAACAAAAATGAAGTTTTTGTTATATGGAAGGCGAGGAGAGAACACGGAGGCATCCATGGAAGTTAAATTTATTTGCATTTTCAATGTATTTAATATAGGGAAAACAACTTTCATAGCTCGCTTGTTGAGTTTTTTTAATCATACTGTATTTTTATATATAATAAAATATACAAAATAAAAAAATATAATATATTTATATTTATTTCCAACATTAATGTCATTGTTATAAGAAACAGAAAGAAAAGAAAGAAATATATAATAATAGAATTTTAATGAGATATATGAGCTTCATGGGATGAACACAGCTTTTCAATATTTGGTGGAATAGTAGATAAAGACACTCGCATTTCATCATCAAGCATTCTTAAGCTTCCATGTTTCAATGTCTTCAAGTTTGCCATCGTTGAAAAGGATACTTCACACATGTATGTAGTGGAAAACTGCAAAAGAATTTTTAACGCTTTTTTACCTATGTTTGGATGCAATTTTGAAACACGAATCCAAAAGTTGTCTAAATCACCCTCTTCATACATCATTAACAGACTTCGATCATTTTTTATTTCAGTTAATTCTTCTTCAATAAGTGACAAGTTAATCGTTGCAGTTGAAAAAAATGGATTTCTGATCCAATCATAGTCTTGTATTTCAATATTTGGGAAGTGTGATGAATTTTCTCTCCGGGCATTGTTAAATGGTCAACAGTTAGCGAGCTGATATCACATTTCAGTTCACAATCTGCAATTTTGGAAAACATTTCAAAATTTCCTTCTTTCACTTTCCTTTTCCAAATTTCTATCTTGTCTCTCATAGCACAAATTTTATCCACCGCTGTTAAGATATTTTCTCCTTTTCCTTGCATACTAGTGTTTATTTTATTCAAGTGTTCAAATATGTCAACAAGATATGCCAATTTTGTGCATCATAATTTGTTTTGAATTAGATCGCAGAATTCATTTTGTTGATTTTCCTCAAAAAGTTTAAGCGTCATTTCCCTCAATTCATATACACGACAAAGCACTTGACAGCCAACGAACTTCTGAGTGTAGTATAAGTTTTTTAAATTTTGCCTCCATATCTTCACAAATTTTAGCAAATAATCTTGATTTAAGAAGTCTACTTTTAATGTAATTGACCATTTGAACAACTTGTCTGAACTTTGTTTGAATAACCTTTGTTAATTCATTACCAGTGGTTTGCGTGACTAGTGCTTCGTGATGTAAAAAGCAATGAGTAATTATAATATTTTCATTCTCTTTCTTTGCTAAAGCTATGAAACCTTTTGTTGAACCAACCATTGAAAGAGCGCCATCTGTGCATATTCCTACACAGTTTAACCATAGCAAATTATTTTCCTTCATTAAGCAATCTACTGTTTTAAATATATCTTCACCTCTAGTTTTCATTGGAAGTTCTAGACAACACAAGAATTGCTCAATAATTCTATTAGTATGAATGAAACGCATAAATACGAGTAATTGCGTTAACCCACTGACATCTCTTGATTCATCTAACTGCAATGTAAAAATCATATTATCATCTTGAAAAATATCTTTTATTTGCAGCTTAATGTCAACAGACATTAAGCTGCAAATTTAGAATTTAGAAACACATATTGCATTTATTGACTTTGAAAAAGCATTTGACAAAGTTAAAAGAAACATATTATTTAACATATTAAAAGAAAGACAAATACCAAATAATATCCTAAAAGCTATCACAAGTATATATGAAAATAATCAAATACAAATAAGATTAAATCACGAGCTATCATATATGAGAGAGATAAACCAACGGGTCCGACAGGGATGTCCCCTCTCAGCAACTCTTTTTAATATCTACTTAAATGAAATAATAATAAAATGGAATAAAAATTTACATCCAGGAATTAAACTTTCTCCTACAGTAAACTTAAGCACTCTCCTCTTTGCCGACGACCAAATAATAATTACAAATTCTGAAGATAAACTACAGAAAGCTATTTTAGATCTAAATGAGATATCCAAAGATAATGGTATGATAATATCAACAGAAAAATCAAAAACCATGGCCTTTAAAGGACACGATCCAGCAAGAACTAAAATAGTAATAGATAACAAGATCTTAGAACAGGTGAATTAATTTAACTACCTAGGATGTACGATCACATATGAAAATGAAAAAGATATAAACGTAAAAATTGCAAAATATTTAAAAATAACAGGTGTAATTAACTCTATATTTAAACCAAACCTAGTTCAAAAACAAACCAGGCTAAAAGTATACAATACATTAACCCTACCAGTCTTAATATATGGAAGCGAAACCTGGACAATAAAACAAAAAGACAAACAAAGATTAACAACAGCAGAAATTAAGTTTATGAGAAAAACTGCAAAGTATACTCTATTTGATCACAAAAGAAATGAAGAAATTATGAAAGAATTAAACCAAGAACCAGTAATAGAAAAAATTAAAAAAATATAAACATAAATGGATGGAACACGTTCAAAGAATGAAAACAGAAAGATTACCAAAACAAGCCTTAAAATACAAGCCATTAGGAAAAAGAAAACCAGGACGTCCTCTTAAACGATTCAACGATGACTTCTAAGGCCGGAACAGGCCATGCTAGGCCTAAAACCTTGATATGCATGATGATGATGATGATGATGATGATGTTGCTGAATGTCAGCAGCCATGTCTTGAATACGTCTTCCAATCGTGTAATCTGCCAAAGGGATTTTATTAACTTTTATCTCAAAATCGGGCCCAAACATTGTTCGAACAATAGCACAGCAAGATTCCTTTATAATGGTTTTGGCAATAGTGTGTGGCTCCTTGTTTTTGGCAATTATTTGAGCAACCAAGTAACTTGACTTTTGAGCTTTCTCTGATGTCTTCATTGTCTTGGTGAACCATGTAGACTGTTTCTTTATAGATTTTGAAAGTTCAATAAAGTATTCTACTGGCTTTTCTGACAAATGACTGTGTTTTGAGGTAAAATGGCGCTTTAATTTGTTTGGTACCATACTTTCATTTGCAAGTATCATCCCACAAACTAAACACTAGGGACAAGGATGGTTTTCATTACCAGAAAATGTGAACCCCAATTTCATATAATCTTTATTGTATAAACGAGGCATGGAAAATTTTCCTTTACACTTCTTCCGTATTAATGCAGACCGTTAATTCAACACCAATTTGATAAATAAAACTGAGCGAATTTATTGTGAAGCTTTAACAGTAAGTAAACATAAAATAAAAACACCAGCTCTTCGTTTATTCACATTGCAGTAGAGTAAACATCAATAATAACATTTGCATGAATAAGTAGGGCGCTTTATTTTTATTGGTCGAACGATAATAAAACCGAGCAACTACTACGTGATAAAACCACAGGGATGAATTCGGCTGCATTTATTCTCCATTATTTATCAAAATATATTGATATGAAATATTCTTAAAGGTTAAAAATAATTAAAAGATAGTTTGTATATATAATTTTGAAAGTGAAATTTAAATTCTAGAACGTAAAACATCTTGCAATTACATTCTATTTAAAGTATTTTTGGGACTCCTTAGTACAGCTCTGCACAATTTAGCTTCTGTTTACATTTACTGTCACTCATACTTGAATGAACTATAGAAAACCCCAGTGAAAATGAAACTGATGGTGATGGTTGCATGTGGTATAGACTCAGGGAGGGGGTTCCAAGCGGTTGACCAAATATCTTCTTTAATGGCGCTAACTAAAAGTCGTACCGGTACTTTGCAAAATGGATTCTGCTGTGAAATTTTCAGCAATTATTCTGTTTAACGCTTTATGTTCGCGCGACACACCTTCACACTGCAGCCGACACACAGTTTGGAAAGCTCTGCAGTAACGATATCACATGACCAAAGATGGTATTCTCTTGAGTTTATCATAATTTTTAGCTTTGTAACTCTTCTCTCCTCCCTGGAAACACAATACCTTTTATATTCTATCCCTATAACTATATCATTTTCTGTCAACAAGGGCTTTTGGCTAAGTTGAACTGACAGTGGCAAAAACCTCTTATGCATTATTTCTGATACTTGTAGGATGAGACCCACAGTTACTCTTGTGCAATGTCATTACCAATTCATTCAGCATTGCATGATAATTTCTGTACACATTCATTTGTCCCAGCAGGGTGGCTGAACTTACACAAGTGTATTCCCCCCCCCCAGTACTTCTGGTTTGTCTGATGTTGTACTTCCAGCTACTCATTAACCAACTCTCCCCAAACATCTAACTTCAAAACTATTCAAATGCAACAAGCATTTACAATTCTTTTTGTCATGGCCCTTCTCAGCTTGTTCCTATCATATCGAGGCAGCAGACTCACAATCTTTATTTTCTCATTTTTTTTCCCCCATTCTATTACTAACTCTTTCATTGAATATTTCTCACCTTTTAGAGCTTCTGTAGCTCAGTCAGTATAGACAAAGCCCTTTAGTCATAAAGACCTGGGTTCGATTCCTGTCCATGATGCAAAGAACCTTTATCTGGACTCTTGATGAAAGGTGAGTTAGCCAGTCTCATATGGAGGTGTGGGCTTTCCACCTGGAAACTCTGGTTTTTTTGTCCCCCAGAACAGGCAAACCGGCTCTGTGAACACAGATATTACAGTCAGCAATACTTTAGATCCAACCATAGGCCAGATTCATTAGCTGTATGCCAGTTCCGAACCCAGATAAAATTGGGGGATTGAGATGGTGGCCCTGCATTCCCATTTAAAAAAAAAAAAAAAAAAAGAGAGAGAGACTCATAACCGTTGTATCGTCATGTGCTTAATTAATCTCACCTTTTGAAATCATTCATGCCAGCCAAAACAATTATTTCATTTCTTCCCTTTACAAACTGCTTCACTAATATACTTGATCTTCATTCCCAGGAAACTTGCTTTTGTCACTTTCTCATAAGTACACCTCTTATTGTCAAATCTCCATACAATACCTTCTCCTTACTCCCAATTTCTCTCACTTTCATACTTGTCTCATTCACTTTTTCTTTCATTCTCCCTCCTACTACTGTATCACATGCTAATTGTTTCTACAGTCACTCTAGGTCACGTTTTTGTACTGCAAACAATTCTGCCTAAGCACACTCTTTTGCTTCTCATTGCCACCTCCTCATCTGCATTACATTCAACCACTTCTTTCATACTCTCGTTCATATTTCATCCATTATCATTCACCCCTTTCACGTTTTCTACAACACTTTCATTATCCTTCCTTACATCATTAATATTAGTTACTTCATTCTCACTTTCCACATGACTCACTTTTCTTTCACTCACATATGAAACATTTCCTACACACTCTCTCCTTCTCCCTCTCTCCACTCTTGCTTTCATACCATAAATCATTGGTGATGAATACGTTGAACACACATTGCGTTGTACAAAATCACTCATACTAAGCTCAGTGATCATATAAAAACATAAATGCTGGGAGTTAAATTACCATTCAAGATCATCATCTGCCATCTTATCAGGAAATTTAGAAACAGTGAGAGCAGTCTTAAATTGTAAGAAAGGAAAGTCATCTTCTAACACAGTAGAAGTAATCTAAACTTATGTTTGACTTTACAAAACATCAGGATACTGCATTAAACACATATTTTATAATTCACTTTTAAATTATATGGTGTGTGTGTGTGTGTGTGTGTGTTGAATTGACAGTGTTTGTCATAATTTTTTTATACTTTTGGTTATTGATTCTCTATTTTTCTGTTGCATTATTTATTCATTTAGAATGCAGAATGACATAAAGCTTCCAGTAGAAAAACGCCGGAAGTAAGTATGAGCATAATGCATTATAAGTAATATGTGTATATCAGTTAAACAGTTTAAGAATATAAAAAAAAAATTTTAAATACAGAAACTAATTGTTGTTCCAGGTGTCTTGAAACAGATTTAGAATAAAATTAAAATATTTACTTTAAAAAAAAAAAAAAAAAAAAAGCCTTAAGCCATAAAAATAACCGGTTTCGGTTTCAACCTGTATTGAGGTCTCATCAGTTGGAGCCAGGCCCAGAGTGGAGATTCTAAGGCAGAAGCAATAGGAGAGGTCATTCTCACCTATAGGAGTTGCCAAAAGGTGTGCCACCTTATTATTAAATTACTCTGGATTTAGAGAAAGATATTGAAAGTTTATTTTTCACTTGGTTAGACTATAATAAATTTAGTTTAATCCTTTATCCAAGTGGGGGCAAACAAAGTTTGCACCTGAAAATATCTTCAGGACTGGGGTAAGGTAGTACAACACCAGGCAACTCGCAGCATAAGTGGATCAAGCTCTCAACTCCTTGTCAGTTTCTCCCATAATGCACAGCACATCTCCTTGCGGACATGTATATTGCTATGCATTAAGGGGGGCCACTACCCATACCGGTTTCGACCTTTATTGAGGTCTCATCAGTGGGAGATCAAAGATCCACCTTTGCTGCTTTACTACCTTACCCCAGTCCTGAAGATATTTTCAGACACAAACTTTGTTTTCCCCCCACTTGGATAAAGGATTAAACTAAATTTATTATAGTCTAACCAAGTGAAAAATTAACTTTCAACCTCTCAGCAACTCTTTTCAATATTTACCTAAATGAAATAATAAAATGGAATAAAATTTTCCATGAAGGTATTAAACTTTCTCTTACTGTGAACTTAAACACTCTCCTTTTTTGCCGATGACCAAATAATAATTACAAATGCTGAAGATAACTTACAGAAAAATATTTTAAATTTAAATGAAATAGCCAAAGATTATGGTGCAATAATATCAAAGCAAAATCAAAAACGACGGCCTTTAAAGGACAAGATCCAGTAAGAACTGAAATAATAATAAATAACAAGATTTTAGAACAGGTGAGTTAATTTAACTACTTAGGTTGTATGATTACATATGAAAATGAAAAAGCTATGCTAAAAATTGCAAAATTTTTAAAAATAACAGGTTGATTAACTCTATATTTAAACCAAACCTAGTTCAAAAATAAACCAGACTAAAAGTATACAATATATTAGCCCTACCAGTCCTAATGTATGGAAGTGAAATCTGGACAATAAAACAAAAAGACAAAGATTAATGAGAAAAACTGCAAAGTATACTCTGTTTGATCACAAAAGAAATGAAGAAATTATGAAAGAATTAAACCAGGAATCAGTAATAGAAAAAATTAAAAAATATAAACATAAATGGATGGAACAGGTTCAAAGAATGAAAACAGAAAGATTACCAAAATAAGCCTTAAAGTACAAGCCATTAGGAAAAAGAAAACCAGGACGTCCTCTTAAAAGATTCAACGATGACTTCTAAGGCCAGAACAGGGCCACTCTAGGCCTAAATCCTTGATAGGCTTGATTAAGCAATGTTATAAAAAAGTTGGAAAGAAATGTATTTCATTTCCCCTTTCCATTTATTGTTATATACCCCATTCCCATTTATGTGCCATCTTCTATCCTAAAGAGGTTGACTACCATGTGACTCATGGCTAACCACAGGCGTAACGACATGGGGTGAGGACCCTATCCCTTCCACATATTGTTGTAAGTATTCATGGCTGTAATCAGTGCGTGTACAGGGCTGGTTTGCCTGTTCTGAGGAACAAAAAACCCGAGTTTCCGGGTGAAAAAACCGACTAACTCACCTTTAGTCAAAAGAGACCAGATAAAGGTTCCTCGTGTCTTGGACAGGAATTGAACCGAGGTCTTTCCTACTAAAGGGCTTCGTCTATACCGACTGAGCTACAGAGGCTCTATTGTTATATGTAGTTTTCTTTTATTACTCTGTTGTGAATTTTAATTTATCATTATAATTAAATGAACTTGTCTTCATCTCCTCAAAGATAAAAAAAAAATTATGTTAATAAAATAATTTCATAAAATTTTGATGTTATGAAAATATTGCAAAACTTCAGCAACATTTTATGATGATGATTGAGATAATGCATGAAATTGACAGTTTTCAAGTTTAAGAACTGCATTACATTTAGACCAGCAGATATCAAGAAATTATCATTATTTTACTTTAATAGGCTAAAACTAATAATAAAGCTATCTTTCTTACCTGAAAGTTTATTTTACACATTGTTTCATCCTACCTGAACAAAGAGAGCACTGTTGAGTTTTAATCAGTAATTTGAAGTGAATGTCTGTATGTGTAGACATTGAGGCAGTAGCACAGCTAAACAACAGTTTTTTGGTTTTGTTGTTGTGAAGATTAGGATGGATTCCTTTTGAAAAGTTGAAGGAACAGATTTGGCAACATTATTGATTTATCTGAAAGTATTCTTCTTTCAAAAGGTGAACAACCACCAAATGATAAGAATCCAGAAAAATATAGGATTTATCATTTTAATATTGATTTTTCTAAAATGATAAATAGTAGTATACTTTGGAAAGAGTGAATTCCTATACTAGGCTTGGACAATAGTCTCATTCCAAACTTCTTTTTGAAGGCCAAATATACATCGTCATAAGCCATTCATCTTAAACTTTTATATGACTCTTCTCCCTCATACTCTCTGCTGTCATTTGAAGTATCTTCTTTGTTTTCTGTTGAATGTCTTGACTTCATAGTTCACCATTCAATTGCTTAATAGTATTATATGCCTGCTTGACATGGTTACCTACATCTTTCTCACATGTTCCTGACTTATGAATAATAGATCTTATTTATCTGAAATTATCTACATGACACTACTGCCCTGATTTTACAGACTAGGAGGTCTAAGTCTCTGCCTTCTCCACAAACCACCAATATTGGTAATATTAACTTTTACACCTTCCATGTTTATAACATCAACCATTTCCTTATATGGAATCAGTATCATCCTGATCTTGAACAATTATCACTTGATCATCAGCAAACAATAGTGAAAGAATCACACTCTTTCCAGTCTAAATTTCCATAGCTCTACATGAAGCATTCCAACATGCCAGCACTGCATCAATGTAAATCTTAAACAAGGTTGGTGATATCCCACAATCTTGTCTCATATCCCTTTGGATGTTACAAACTCAGCCAATGCCAGTCCACCATACTTAACTGGTGTTCCACACCTTCTGTATGTTCACGAACCGATGATTGACTTGCTCACATTCATCTTCCTTATCGAACCCAAGTCTGCTAATGAGAACCATATTTCCTGTCCTTTTTGCAATCCTTTTTTCTGTGATCTGTCTTATGAAGGAAATATTATCAGTATGACTTACAGCAGTAAGCCAGTCTGTTCATCTGACAAACAGAAGATAACCCTCTTTTCTAACCTTGTTATAATTTTATATAACAGCGTATTCATGGAGACCGTCGCACTAATGCCTCTGTAATTTGAAGAGTCATTCTTATTACCCTTTTTAAAGAAGGGAGTTATATATTCATAGTGAATTTATAGAGACAAAAACACGTGTTGGAGTAATTACTTTACTTATAATTAAGAAAATAACAATTGATGTTTGACCACTGTATCGAGGTCATCATCAGGAAAACATACATATGTACATGACACTACACAAAAATAAGATGAATCTAAATGCTTTGTTAATCGTTTACCCTAGCCTGGCTTCTGGTGCAAAAAAAAAACTATAAATCAAAAAAAATTACTAAACAAAATTAAAAATTAATTCACAAAATAAAATAAATTTTTACACATGTCAGTATAATAATATACTGATGGGGGGGGGGGGAGTTTAGAGCAGAACTACATTAAACAATTTCTCAAGTCCTCTCATATTAAGGTTTTCTTCTGTTTGGGGTTGTTCTGGATGCTATATGGGTCGAAGATGGGTCCTCCAGATTCTTGGAATTATTAATTCATCATTCTTGTTTAGATTTGGATGATGTTTCAGCATTTCACAGGTTTCTTTGGACATTCTTTCAAACCAGGTTTTGGTGTGGTGCAGGGACTTGGTGCCTTTCCATTTAATTCTGTGACATGTTTGAGGTGCGTAGTTCTGACAGGCCTGTTTTACCATAGTGGAGGAATTTAATGACTATTTATGTGTTCATTTTTCTTATTGGGATGGTGTGCCCTATTTCCCCTATGTAAGGTAGGTTGCAGGTGCACTGAATTTTGTTAACTCCTGGGTTGGCAAGATATGGAAGAGGATCTTTGGATGAGCTGAGTAAATTTCTTAATTTTGCAGGAGGTTTGAAGGTTGCCTTAATATTGTATTTATGTAGTGTTCTATCTATTTTTTCTACGAGGTCTCTTGCAGTTTTAAACTGACCTACTATGGCCAACAGAACAGCCAATTGTAGGCATAGGTTTCTGTGGTTTAGCAGTTCATAAGAAAAATTCTAGTAATTGGACCACATGTTTATTAAGATAACTAACAATAAAAAAACCCGACAAGTTTCGTAAGTTGTTTGACTTGCATCTTCAGGGGTCAAAGGTAACTAAATTTTAAACACAAGAAATGAGATATTACTCAAAATAGTTCATTCTATACAGTTGTGGCCGCCTAACTGTTCATTAAATTAAATATCCGAATGCAGATTCAGTGCAATGCTAAGTTTGAACAATGCTGGAATCACATTCTGTTGTTCACGTTCACATTGTCCGAGGTCTGACTTGGGTATGTTTTTTATCAATGCTGACCAAACTTGGTGTAGAATTAGGCCCTGGTTTTTGTTGCATTGCATTGGAATTCTAAGCATGTTTGCAGCTTCTTTAAATTTTCTTATGTAACGATTTTTTTTAATGTAAGAGATGTTTGTTTTTTGCCAGACTACGTTATAGCCAGCGGAAGTTGGATAGTATGCTAGGCCTGATATGTGTTCTCTTCTTTGCATGTCTTTTTTTTGGTGTTCGTTCATGCGAATTTCCCCTGATCTTCTCGTCTGGCCTACGTAGCAGATGCCACAGGAACAATGAATTTTATAAACACCTGGTTTTTTTAAAGGATGATGTGGAGGTTTTGGGGGGATGTAGAAATCTTGAAATTTTTTCCAGAGGTAGAAATGCAACTTTGATGTTATGTTTGTTTATTTTATTGTTAGTTATCTTAATAAACATGTGGTCCAATTACCAGAATCTTTCTTAAGGACAGCCAATATCAGAATCTCTGAACACATGGATGTAGTCCATGTTCAGAGATTACAGCCACTCTGAACTTGCTATGACTATGCTTTGGGCACTCACCACAGGATACACTAGAAGGCCACTCTGTTGCACTGCATCAAATATAAATATGAGAGGCTATTCCTGGAATCTGCCTCAGAAAACTTACATATTACAAGACACAAGCTACATGACACTTTCCAAACCCAAAGTGGGAATTTTGGGCCATTCTGGTAGATTATTATTTTATTATCAGTCAGCACTATTTGCAGATTTGATGATTTTATATATATGATATGAATAATTGTACTAAATCAGGCATTTGTAATACAGAAATATTTAGCAGCTTTGAAAGTTTTTTTTTTTTTTTTTTTTTCATGAAGTTACAGGCATGCAATAGATGGCTTATGGCAAGTATATAAAAATGAAGGATTTCCTCGTCTTTTTTCTGGGGCATCACTAGCAACAAGCAGAGCAGTATTTATAACCATAGGACAGGTAATTTTTTTTTAATTTTTAATTATTTGAGAAAAGTAAAGTGTATTTGCATTATCATAATGGAATTTCTTTCCTGTTTTGAATAACTTTGATATTGTCGTTATGTTTATATGGGGATGGTCAGCAAGAGGAATGGGATAGCCTGGAATGTAAGCAGACTATTGAGTTTGAGTAGATATGAAGTAAGTGGTGATAAAGGTGATCAGGAATGGGCAGGTGTGGAAAATTCACACCAGAGATGGGTAGAACTAGTCATAGACTTAAAAGTGAACTGCTGTGTTTATTAAGAATTCCATGCGCATCAAAAATAAGGGAGGTAAAATTGCTTCCCTGATGAACTTATTTGCCCAAAAATTGTTTCAGTAAGTGAAACATAGTTGAATGAGGATATCATCCTCATCTAACTATGTTTGAAAATATTTCTGGAACATTCCCTTAAGACACATGGTGGAATACTATGAAATCCTATTGCCTTATTGACATCAAGCTTATTTATTTCCTCATATACCTCCTGCTTGTTCACAGCTAAGCCATCCTTTCCTCTTTCCTTGAGCTCTTGATTTCATCCTGATGAGGATGAAACACTGTTATAAATTATTCACTGAATATCTCAGCTATGTTCTTTGCAGCAGTTATTCTTCCACCTTTTCGTCCATTAACATCATCTTACCATAATCATTCTTCGTTCTACTTGTCACATATCTGAAAACTCTTTGTTGTTTTTCTTGGCCTGATTTGCTAATTTCTGTTCACCTTCTGTCACCTTCTGCTCTTTATACTTCTCATACAATTGATTGTTACCATTATTTATTTTGTGCTGTCTCCACAGTATGCCCTTCTTCCAAGTTTCATGCTTAATCCCATCATTCATCCATTTGACACCTACCTTACTTAGCCTTTTGACCTTCAGAATACATTCGTACATTGATGTTAAATGTTGCATGGGAACTAACTAAAAGATATTTATCTCCCTCCTGCTTGACTCCTCGTTCCATGCTATAGCTCCAAGCAGTCTCCTAAGCTTCTCATAGTCCCTGGCCTTATAATTCCACATATATCCTTTCCTAACAGAAGTCTTCATATGGCTGGCCACCACCACCTAGGTGATCACCTCATGGTCACTTTCACCAACTGGGTGGAAATGTGACACCCCCACTCACAACCACATCCTCCAATGAAATGATTAGATCCAACACGTTTAATCCCTGCATGCCCTTCCATACATATTGCTTAAGATAGTTGTCTCTCAAGAAATTAATCTTCTTTATACCCAAATGTTATCTCTTCAATCCAGTCTATACTGTCCTAATTAAAATCACTCATAATAATCACTTTTCCCTTGTTCACTAACACTCAAGTTGCTTATACATTTCTTCATGACCTCACTACACATGTTCTGGCATATAACAGCATCCAACTAAATATCTCTTCCTATCATTCTTCACCACACACTATGCTGACCTCAAAATCATTGCCACTTTTTCCCCTCTCACATCTCCACTTTGTGCAAACAAATTTACTTGCTATCATTAACAGTACTTACCCTCCCTTCTTGTCCTTCCTATCCTCAGAGAAAACATCATACCCTTCCATTTCTATTCCCATCAAGATATCATCCAACCATGTTTCACTTATTCTAACAATTTTGGAACAGAAACTCAATCAACAAAACCATTTCATCTCTCTTATTTCTGATGTTCCTGCTATTTGCAAGTAAACACAGCAGTTCACTTTTAGTTCTATAACCAGCCCTGCCCATGCCACTTGTTGGTTGTGATTTCCCCACACCTAATCATTTCCAACTGCCTTTATCACCACTTACCCTATCTCCTCAGATTCAACTACACCCATTATATCCTAGGCCATCCCATTCCTATGCTGACAGGGAGACATAGTATAAGGCTCCCTGGCCACCCTCACTCCTCCTGTTTACATGTCCATCTTGCATGCATTCTTGTTCTCTCATCACTATCTCTTGCTCTCTCTCTCTCTCTCTCTCTCTCTCACACACACACACACACACATACACACACTACTACTACTATTCTCATTTACAACCACTTCAGTCTCACCAGTTCTTCTTTCCTTATCTTTTGCTTCACCTCTTACTTCCTTTTGTTCTCTTGCTTACATCACTCATTGCTTCTCCTTGCATTAACAGTCTCTCTGACGTACACCAAATCCATTTAAATGCAACCCATTACTTTTGTACAAATCCGTTCTTCCCTCAAATGCATCCCACATATTTACAACTGTACTCCCTTCTCCTTACATAACTCTGTCAACATAGTATTCATAATCCTTGTTTTCCATCTCAACTTGTCATACCTATTGCTATTTATGGCAGTGGCATAAAGAGATTCTTGGAAGAGCAAAAGATGCGTTTTAATATGGTACAGTGATTTGTATCTTTGTAAGGAGTTTTTAGATGTCATATTTCTGAAGGATATTTCAGAAACACCCTTTGAAATAAGAATAGCAATTCCCTTCCTATATTTATATGCTAAGTCTGGTATCTGTTAATAATTTTATCATTTTTTTTCTTTAGCTGAAACCATTATATGTAAATATGTAATAATGGTTGTTATTTCAGTTGTTTAGAGCCCCTGCTCACTATAGAAGAGTTGCTAAAATGCTGATAAAAAATAGTGCAACAGTTGTAGTATGTCACAAAAATTCATCATCATCGATTTCTTGATACATATCCTCAAGAGGAGTTCAGGCTACTATAACACTACTACATGATTAAGTTAAAATTAAACACTACATGGTTAGGTTATTACTAATCTCCTATCAACAATTTTTATCCAAGTTAGTCTATTACTTGTCAGCACCCAATATTACATAACTAATGTTTCAATCTTCTGAGGCACTTCTGATTCAATCAATCCACTTGCTTTCCTTTTTTCCCCCCTCCTGCAATCTTGGCATCAAATACCTGTTGCTGTCCTTTCCTTTCCCATTTTGTTTAAGTGACCATACCACCTTAGATTAGCCCTGCTCATACATTCTTGAATATTAACATTCTGACATTGATGCTATCTGCTCACTTCCCTAATTTTTCTTAGAACTACCATATCTGTGTTCTCTAGTCTTTGATCAAGTGCTTTATTTTTAATTCCACTCTTCCTTTTGCTGATATGGTGGGGAGCCATACCAGCAAAGGAAAATAGATAACAGATTATCTATTCCCATATTTAATTTGCCATCTTCACTAAAGACTGTGTCTAAATAGATGAAATATTTCACTGGTACTATAGGTTCTCCATTGAGAATGTTGCTATTCTTTGTTCCTATTTATTATCATGGTTTCAGTCTTTCTGTTGTTAATTTTCATGCCAAATTTGTTACAGCTGTTATTCAGTTTAGTTGTTGAATCCTGGAGACTTGCAGTGGTTGTGTTTTGGAGTAAAACATCTGCACAAGGAACAAAGCTAAGTTTGATATTTCTGATTGTGATATCAGGTTTAATGCCACTTTCTTTCATAATGTAATCCATATAGATGATAAATATGAATGGAGATAATGCGTACCATTGTTTTACACCTGATTCTACATCAAGCCATTGTCCTGTATTTCCTTCATTTCTGACTATTGACTTACAACGTAAATATAGACATTCTGTATCGTGTTCGATTTTCCTCATAATTGTATTATTTTGAAAAGTTTTTCTCTGGCACCTTGTCATATATGCCTTTTCCAGATCTATAAAACTTGAGTACAGATCCTTGTTATATTCCCATGATTTTTCAAGTATTTGTTAAAAATGAAAATCTGATCTTGACACCCTCTATTTAGGCTGAATCTAGCTTGTTCTTCTCCATCCACAGGTTTTCTCATCCACAATTTTTCTCAGCCTCTTTTCAAGTATATGTGCATAAATTTTATCAGGAACTCTAAGTACAGAAATTTCTCTGTAATTGTCACATTCAGTTTTATTTTCCTTTTTTATAAATATGAACTATGAAAGATCATCATCAGTTCAACCTTCTGAATTATGCAGTGAAGCCACTGCAAAACTTTGTACTTACATATTTGAGCATTTTTGGTTGAATATCATCTAATCCACCTGCCTTTTCAGGCTTTTCTACTTCAAGTATTGATATGTATTTCTGTTTGCTTTCCTCGTGAATATTTCCTACTACTGTTCTGTCAAGTAATTACTCCAGGCATATAGAATGTTCTTATCTTCAGTTTTTGTGTCACCATTATCATCTTTGATTTCTTTTACAGTACTCTTTCTAAGCTTTTCGATAGTCAAAAGAACATTTTGCCACTTTCCTCATATTTACCTTTTATATTTTTACTTGAAGTTTTCCATGACTTTTGTTTAGCTACTTTCACACATTGCTCTCTCTTACATTTTTCTCTGTATTCTTTTAGAGCATCTGCTGACTAATTGGCTAAGAACTTTCAGTATGCTCTCTTCTTTTCCAGGATTGTTTCTTTAACTTCTTGTATCCACCATGGCATTCTTATTTTTCTATCCTTGTGGACAACTTCACCACATGCCTTCTTAGTTGAATCAGTTGTTTTCTTCAGAGTTTGCCACTGAGACTCTGATATTTGGTTCTTGTTTTCAAATTGTTTCATTCTTTCTTCAATAATGTTTGTATTGTTTAGTCTAAAGTTTACCTGTAAAAGCTACTCATCTTTTATTATTTTTAAAATTTTATTACATACTGTTTTCTTTTCAGTGTGATATTCATTTTCATCCTACTTAAAACTAAGTGACAATCACTACCAATTCCAAAAAAATTCATATATTAAAAATATGACTAGGCTGTAGAACTCCAGTGGCTACTTAACACAGAACTATAATGCTACCAATAGATTATGAAAGAAAATAATATGTATATGTGTGTGTGTGTGTGTGTGTACACACACACACACACACACGGTAAGGAGGCTTGCATGCACCATTGCTCTCAAGCTATGCCAGTGGTAGCTAAGCTGCTGGAAGTATAACAACAAAGGAATTAGAGTTGGTAAAACAACTAAAAACTAAAAATATTAATATAGCCATGATAACAGAAAAAAAAAAAAGAAAGTGACAAAGATACAGATGGTTTTACTATACAATATAATGGAGTGGACCAATATATCAGAGCTTCTAATGGTGTGGCCATTTTAATCAATAATAAATGAAAAAATTGAATAAAAAAGTACAATTTTGTAAATGATCGAATTATAACAGTTAAATTAAACAGAAGCTACTTAAATATCATAAGAGTATATGCCCTTATAGAAGGTAAGAAAGATGATTTCAAACAATTTTATGAGGAACTACAAAAACAATTAAATAAATATAATAAAAATGACTACATATTAATATTAATGACCATATAAAATACACAGAGGAAAAACTATGGAATATAATTAAAAAACAAGGATATCCGTTATATTTAGTACAAGCTATACAAAGTTTATATAAAGATACAGAAATACAGTTAGGTAATAAATTAACAGAAGAGATTGAAATAAATCAGGGTATTGGGCAGGGATGTAACTTATCTCCAACTCTATTGAATATATATATATATTGATCAGATTATTAAAATATACCCCCTGGGGAAGGAGTGTCCTAGGTTCGATTCCCGTCGGAGACGTGAGGAGCTGAAGGATCTTCCTCAGCCATAGCCAAGTTAGCCGGTCTTGGGCGCAGGCAGTAGGGTTTTTCCCGCCAGTTTATCTGGTGTTTTTCATCCCGCAAGCAGGCAAACCGGCCCCGTGAACACACAGGAATACAGCCAAAAATACTTTGAGGCATAGGAGTGACCATTCTATCCTCGTATTTCGGTTACGAAATCCAAGCATGTTTGGAAGGTTGTGGGCCTTAAAGGCCTGTTAAAGCCATTAGGATAGATGGATTAAAATATACAAAACAACAATAAAACAGAACTTGACATTGTCAGCATCCAGGAATGCGTTAGCAGAGCTAATCTCAGGTGGTATGGTCACTTAAACAGAATGGGCGAGGAAAGATTAGCAAAACAAGTGTTCTCTGCCAAGTTGGCAGGAAAACGACCCAGAGGAAGACCAAGATATAGGTGGATTGATATGGTACAAAGTGCCTTAGACGATAGAAATATAAGATCTGGTAATGTTGGAGTCTTGACAAGTGACAGACTGATTTGGAGGAAAATTGTTGATAGGAAGTTAGTAATGATGTAAATTTTTCATGTAGTACTATCATATCCTGTACACCCCTTGAGGGTACATGGCAGGAATTTGATGATGATGACAATATAACAGGTATCCAGTTAACCAGAAGAACTGTTATCAATACAATGCTGTATGCAGATGATCAGATTATATTACAAAACATTGAAGATGACCTTCAAGAAATCAGTTTATAAATTAAACAAAATAAGACAATAATATAATTTTATAATTTCACAAAAGAAAACAAAAGTCACAGCATTTAAATGTTGGGATCATATTAGATCAAAAATAGTTATAGAAAATAAAATAATAGAACAGATGACAGTTTAATTATTTAGGCTGCATAATAACATATCTAAAAAAGATAAAGATATAGATGAAAAAATAAAGAAATTTTAGAAAATCTGTGGAACAATTAAAAGGACACTGAATAAAAAAACAAGACAAGAAACTCAACTAAAATTTTAAAAGTAATGGCCACTCCCACTGTGTTATATGGTTCAGAAACATGGACGGTTAAAAAGAAAGATGAAAGTAAAATACAAAATGCAGAGTGAGATATTTAAGAACAATTAATGGATTAACCAAATTGAACTATATAAGAAATGAAGACATCAGAAAAGAACTTGATATTTATAACATAAATGAAAACATCAAGGAATATAGAGAGAAATGGAAAGAACCTCTATTTAGGATGGAAAGATATTGGTTGCCAAAGGAGATGGATAGATATAGACCAGAAGGAAAGAGAGAGAGAGAGAGAAGAAGAAGAAGACCAGTGAAGCTGGAACAGATATGCCTAATCCTTGGAGAGAAGAAAAAGATATATATATATTATAATCAGTTACCTTTTGGTCATATAAAATATTAAAAAAATTCATTGTGCATCATGCCTTGATCTATCAAAATTTAAGGCCTTTTCATTTCATAAAATGCAGTTGACCAGGTAGTGCAAATGATTACTTCCACAGGAAATTAGTAGTAACACTTATAGAGTTGAGTTGGTAAATTTCTTCTTCTTTTTGCCACTCAAAAATGCTGTTCTTATGCAAAACAAATTCCACATGATATTATAGTTATTTTATTTATTTTTATTTTTTTTTTCACATCCTTTAATCTAGGTACTTTATATGAAAAGATCAATTTCTGCTTGTAGAAAGAATACATGGCCATGTGTGTCCATCTCCCCTACTCCATAGCAAATTTCTATATGGAAGCATTTGAGCAAGCTGATCTTAATTTCTCTCCTTTTAAAATCCAAAGTTTAGTTAATGTTTTGATGTTTTTGTTGACTCTAGGTCTCTCACCTTCTTCATCTGTGTTAACAATCAGCATAATTATATTCAGTCCAATGTTGAATTTGGGAATGCCCTCTCTTCTGTTAACACAGTGGACATATGAGGCTCTCTGTCCTTTATAATATACCATGAACCTACATAGACCAAAACTTAGTTAGGTTTTAAGTCTTACATTCTGAGTGGGAACTTTTATAAACTCTTTGATCTGATGCTGAGTTAGCTGAACTCTTTTGCAGGTAGAAGTGTTTTCCCTACTGGAAACTGGTTTTTTATTCCTACAAGATAGACAAACAAGATAATGCATGTAGTTTACAGACATAGCTGACTATGTTGTTGGTAAGCTGACTATGGGGGATAGGATTAACATCCTATCCCCATAGTGAGCTATGTATGGTTACATCCTATAATAATAATAGACTTCCGTGAAGTTTGAGAGGTTTTGTTTCTAAATAATGATAATTTGTATATATATCTTTAATATTATTTAAATCTGGATATTATTATTCTAACATATAAACTTGCATGAATAATTAGTCGACAGTTGTAAGTTTAGCCTTCTTTTGAATTTTTCTAATCTGGTATCACTGATAATGGAATCTCTGAAATATCTATTAAATTAATTCTCTTGCATTTACATTTTTATCAGTTAACTATATAACAACTGCCCTCTGAAATTTGTGTGTGTGTGTGTGTGTGTGCATGCGCACGCATACATACAGTAGAATCCACTTATTGTGATTGCAGATAATATTATCAATCAGATATTGTTATCATAATCAGGCAGTCCCAAAACACAATTTAAAATGAATTAAAAATAATCCATCTATTATAATCAAAGTTCCAGTTATTGGTACCAAAATCCTTGAATATATTGGGTTTTATCCTTTATCCAAGTGTAAGCAAACAAAGTTTACGCCTGAAGTAATTTCAGGACTGGGGCTACGCGTGGTAAAGGTGGTATAAGTTCACATCACTTAGTATCTCCCATAATGCAAAGCACATCTCCTTGTGGACGTGTATAATGCTATGCATTAAGGGAAGGGCTACTACCCAGACCAGTTTTGACCTTTATTGAGGTCTAATCAGTGGGAGCCAGACCCAGAGGTGGTGATACTAAGGTGGAAGTAATGGAGAAGTCATATTTACTTGTGTGAGTTGCCAAAGGGTGTCACACCCTATTATTAAAATTCTCTGGATTAGAGATAAGTTTATGGAATTTTTTTTTCACTTGGCTATGCTACTAATTATATATTGGGTTTTATCCTTTATCCAAGTGTAAGCAAACTTCGTTTGCTTACACTTGGGTCTGGCTCCAACTGATGAAACTTCAATAAAGGTCGAAACCAGTCTGGATAGTGGCCCTTTCCTTAATGCATAGCATTATACATGTCCACAAGGAGATGTACTTTGCATTATGGGAGATACTAAAGCAAGTGATGGGAACTTATACACTTTTACCACGAGTTGCCCCAGTCTTGAAAATACTTCAGGTGCAAACTTTGTTTGCTTACACTTGAATAAAGGATAAAATCCAATATATAATTAGTAGCATAGCCAAGTGATAAAAAAACTTCCAAAATCCTCGAATGTTTAGCCTTTTGCATCTCAGAATTAAGAACATTAAGGGTTAATCAGGAGAAAATTTAACAAAGAACATTTGTCGAAATCTGACTTTTGTGTTAATCTTCTGTTAATCTTATTCTTCCGTAAATCTGATATCTTTCAGGCAAATGCAGGTCGGTATAAATACAGTTGAATTGTGATTTTTCGAGTTTATTTTCGTGCTCTCTTTCAGTAAGTGAATTTGACTTTAAGCGCTCATTAAAGTAGCCCTTAGCATTACAGGAGCAAGTAAAAAAAATGTAAAGATTTATCTTTTCAAGAAAAACAAAGAATTTTGGAGTGCTATGATAAGTTGCCCAAAATGAGGCAGCATAGTACAGCTGTACATTTAAAAATTTCACAACCACTCTTGCGTAAGATCTTAAAAAACAGATCAAACATTGAAACTTCAGCTCTTACTAATGAGAACTAATTGGAAGAGAGCCTGATTTGGTAAGGATACTCAAGTTGAATCAGCATTAAAAATTTAGTTTAGTAAAGTTTGTGAATAGGGCCTTTGATGTGTCAAAAAGCAGAACTCACAAAAACAACAGGAAAATAAATTTTCACCGCAACTGATGGATCGTTTAACAGGTGGAAAAAGCAAGAGAATATTATGTACAAGCATATTCATGGTGAAGAAAAAAGTGCTGATTTTTTATCAGCTGATGCGTGGATTAAGACCAACTGGCCAAAAATTATTGCTGAAGGATATTGCTTCCTGAGGATATTTACAATGCAGACGAAACATGACTCTATTTTCGTGCAATGCTTCAGCATACTTATTTGTTTAAAAATTAAAGTAATAAAGGATTTAAATTCAGCTGCTTAAGGGTCAACGATATATAACTGAGAGGAGACTTCCACAAAGCCTTTAAAGGAATGCGGAGAACCGACCAGGGCTTCTGATCTAATGTCCAATCCTTGCCTTCTCATGGTGCACCCTGTTGGGTATCTACCTGGATACTGAACGAATGAATATGGGCTGGCAATTTAGGATTTAGCCGACCAAATTGTATTCTTATTGGCTTAAACCAAAATACAAAATGATGGTAAACATGACAAAATTTCATGCCGGCTGGGGCGTCGCCCGGTTAAACAGGGCCCCCGTTGTTTTCGCCAGGGAACCAGGGCGAACAGCGAAAAGTCAGCTACTGGAACAAATCTGAAAATAAACCCCAACTCAACATCACCAGAGTTAAAGATCGATATTATCAATATAAGAAGCCTGAATGGCAAAGAAATGGAGCTAGCTGAGGAATTAGATAAGTACCAGATCGACATAATAGGGGTGACTGAAACAAAAAAGACCAAAACTGGTGAGATCTTTCTGAGCAATAAATTCAAAATGTTATATTCAGGCAATGACAATCAAGGAAAAGAAGGGGTAGCCATAGTATTCAACAGAAAATACGAGGCTAATCTTCTTGAATGGCAGGCAGTCTCAAGTAGAGTGATGTGGGCAAATATGAGAATTGGGAACTGGACAATGAGACTTACTTGTGCCTATGGTCCCACAGAAGGTTCTACTAAGATAGAAGTGGAGGAATTTTTTGATGCTTTAGAGAAAGCAACAGACACAATGAAAATGGAAAAGTTGGTCCTTGTTGGGATCTAAATAGCAGAGTAGGAAATGATTGTGAGACATACAAAAATATTTTGAGAAAATTTGGAGAAAAGAGCAAAGCTAATAATCACGGCAAACACCTGTTGGATTTCTGCTCAGGACATGGACTGGTTATTACTAACACCATGTTCCAACATAAAAATGTGCACAAATTCACATGGAGAGAAGAGGCAAGGAATAAGAAAAGTCTCATTGACTATGTTATTGTTGATAGTGATGTTTTCTCCCTGTTGCAGGACACCAGAGTGTACCGAGGATTTGAAATTGGACTATTTAGTCTCTTGAGCAGGGTAAAATTGAATTTCGTATTGAAAAGAATAACAAGTAAGAAAGTTTTAAAGCGAATAAAAGTTGAGCAGCTCTCAGATGTGAACTGTAGACTAAAATACACAAAGATTATTGAAGAAAAAATGAAAGAGTTTGAGAACAAGTACCAAGCCTTGGAGAAAACCCTGATTGCTTCAGCCAGAGAGGTATGTGGTGAGGTTGTCTGCAAGGATAGAAAAATCAGAACTCCGTAGCAGACACAGGAAGTTAAAGATGCAGTGAAGGAAAAGAAGAAAGCATATCAAAAGTTCCTGGCAAATAAGTCAGCTTGTGCTCTTAGAGAATACAGAGACAAATGTAAGAAACCGAAACTCTGTGTAAAACTAGCTAAACAAAAGTCATGGGAGGACTTTGGCAAGAACATAGAAAATAAATATCAAGTAGGTGGTAAGATATTCTGAAGGTTGTTGAAGAAACTTAGAAATGGAGGAAGGAAGGAGTGCTGTAAAAGGAGTTAGAGATGATAAAGGTGACATGAAAACAGGAGAAAAAGATATCCTTGAAGTATGGAGTAATTACTTTGAAAAATTGCTAAATGAAACAAGCAGTGATAGCACAGTGGTAAAAAACACTGAACAGGCATACAGTCAGGAACATATCCATATACTTGATGTGGAAAAAGCCATCAAAGACTTGAAATGTGGAAAGGCAGCAGGAGTAGATAATATTTGACCAAAAAAGGCTTAAATAGGGTGGTATAAATGTCTTACAGTGGCTGCACTGCATAGTTCAGAAAGCCTGGACAGAGGGACGAATTTCTGATGATTGCAGTAGAGCTCTCATAGTACCCATATATATATATAAAGGGAAATAAAACTGAATGTGAGTATTACAGAGGTATTTCCCTACTGAGTATTCCTGGCAAGATTTATGCAAGTACCCTTGAGAAACAGTTGAGAAGAATTGTGGAAGAAAAGCTTGGTGAAGAACAAACTTGATTCAATGCCAAATAGAGGCTGTCAGGATCAGATCTTCACTTTACGACAAATAGTTCAGAAAGCATGGGAATTTAACAAAGATCTATGTTTAAGTTTTGTCGATCTGGAAAAGGCATATGACAAGGTGCCAAGAGAGAAGCTATTCAATACGCTACAGTTATATGGTATCAATGGGGCATTATATCAAGCAGTACTTAGTCTTTATTTGAGTTTTAAGTCAGCAGTTAGAATTGATTGAAGTACAGGAATATGGTTTTATGTTAAATCTGGTGTGAGACAAGGATGTACATTATACCCTATGTTATTCATTATTTATATGGATCACATTATGAAGGAAAGTGGTATTAAACATGATATCAAAATTGGCGGTGTTAATGTCAGCTGTTTGCTTTATGCGGATGATGTTATACTTCTAAATAAATTCGCTACTAGTCTGCAAGATTCCCTGATTAAATTGAATAACTGTTGTAGTAGATATGATATGAAAGTCAGCAATAAAAAGACAAAGACAATGAAAATAGGCAGAATCGTTGGAAATGTCAACTGCGTTGTGAACGGAGAAACTTTGAAACAAGTAAAACATTTCAGCTACTTAGGCACCATTTTTAGTGAAGATGGTAAATTAAATATGGACATAGACAACAGAATCAAGAAAGCTGGTATGGTAGGAAGTCAATTGAATAAATTCATATGGAATAAGAGAAATTAGTCAGAACACTAAATTATCTATATACAAGACAGTGTTCAAACCAGTTTTAACTTATGGATCTGAGAGTTGGGTCAGTAGTAAAACACTTGACCAAAGACTAGAGACCGCAGATATGAGAGTCCTGAGAAAGATTAGAGGCATGAACAGATGGCATCAATGGCAATATCATATTAAAAACGAGGATATTAGGAAACAACTTGACATTGTCAGCATCCAGGAATGCGTTAGTAGAGCTAATCTCAGGTGGTATGGTCACTTGGACAAGATGGGCGAGGAAAGTTTAGCAAACAAGTGTTCTCTGCCAGGTTGGCAGGAAAACGACCCAGAGGAAGACCAAGATATAGGTGGATTGATACGGTACGAAGTGCCTTAGACCAGGGATTCTCAACCTATGGTACACGTACCACTGGTGGTACGTGAGTCACTGCCTTACTGGTACATCTAATATCTTGAATTAAATATAGCGGTATGCCATTGGAAAAGGTTGACAATCCCTGTCTTAGACGATAGAAATATTAGATCTGATAATGTTTGAATCTTTACAAGTAACAGTCTGATTTCGAGGAAAATTGTAGATAGGAAGTTAGTAATGATGTAAATTTTTCATGTAGTACTATCATATCCTCTACACCGCTTTGAGGGTACATGGCAGGAATTTGATGATGATGAGGATATAAATCTTCAAAAGAGCGAATGACATTCTTTGTTGTGAAAGATGAGAAACGAGAGCTCCTAGTGATTGGAAAAAGTAAAAATCCTTGGTGTTTTAAAGATGTCAAAAAAAGTTTGCCTGATGACTACTGTTCTTTTGCAAATGCTTAGATGACTAATGCCATTTTCAATACTTGGTTAAGTGGGATCTTAAAGCAAAAAATTGTCTTCTTAGTAGACAACTGCACTGCACTCAGAAACAATTTATTGGTAAAGAACATCAAAGTAATCTCCTTGCCTTCGAACACTACATCATTAATTCAACCATGTGACCAACGCATCATACAAGCTTTTAAAGCTTATTATCGCAGGAAAGTTTGGGCAAGAATTATAGCTGAACTTGATTGCACAAAAGACCAATCTGATGCAAGTGCAATTGCAAAAAAAATTTCGCTTCTTGGTGCATTGCATTTGGCAGCAATGTCATGGAAGCAAATCTCAGAGAAGACTATTAAAAACTGCTTCCAAAAAGGTGGATTTTTTAAGCCAAACTCTGAAACTCCTTCTTTCAAAGAATTTTAATATCTTACAAGAATTTGAAATTGGTTGGATATTGATAACAATGTTAAAGTTATTTCTACAATGACGGTGTCGGAAATATGTCAAGCTGCTTCCAATGAGAACTTTAAACTAGTAGAAGAAAGTGAACCTAATACAAGTATAGAAGAACAAATTTTAGAAGCTCCTCCAACCAATGCCCAGATGCAAGAAGCTCTAAAAATACTTCATCGCGGTGTGCAACACAGAGTAACAAACTTCAAAAGGCATTATGAGTTTTAGCAATTTATTCATGAACTACTATATTCAAACACATGACAGATAACACTAGATAAGTTTTTAAAATAAATTTTATGTTGTTGCTTATTAAAAAGTTGTTTATAACAATAAATTGAAATAAATGATGCAATTTTTGATATCCTTAATGTTATCAGCTGGTTATTGTTATTGAAAAGCAACTTTCCCAAAGTGATCACAATAAGCAGTATCTACTGTGTATAATATATATATATATATATATATTACCTTCTTTTTAATAATCAGTTTATTATATTTTATAGCTTTCTATGTATGATCAGTTCAAGCAAATGCTTCTTCAAACTTCATATTTTACTGATAACCTTATTACACATTTCACTGCAAGCTTTATGGCAGTAAGTAATTATTATTTTCATTTTTTTATGGTGGTTGTATTTCAAATAAGTATATTCAATTTTTTTATTTTTTTATTATTAAAAAAAATAAAATACCATATGCTCAAATAACGTAAAGTTATATTTTAAAGACAGAGGGGTGGGGGATACAGTTTCTTCAAAATTGAATTTCTTATTTTTATTTGGTTGTCATATGTCCTTTTATGAAGGAGAAATGCATCATATTTTCCTTTTAGAAAGTAAACTAATCAAACAGGCTCTGAGTTTCAATCCCACTGAAGGCACATATATTTGCTATTCAGTGGGAGATGAATTTCATTGCCTGATATGAGACCACTGTTTATTGGAGGCCTGAAGTGGTTTGAAAAAGTGTCAGGTTGAGTTTCTAAAGTGAGGTTTCTAGATAATGTAAAAAAAAATACAAAAAACTTTTGCATAAAGATATGGGATTGAATTAATAGTTTGGATATGAAGATGTCTTACTGACAGATATCAAAAAGTAGTGTATGGGGATGTCAGTTGGCAAGATCAAAGGCAACCAGAATTTGGTCTGTTATTAATTTAAATTAATAACAAATTTAAATTAATTGATGTTATTCAGCCTTTACATTAATAATTTGCTGCTAGTACAAAGATAGGCAAGGTAATCAGGAATACAGCTGACATGTAACACTTGCAGAATGATTTCAATAAGCTGGAATTGTGTGGCATGTGAAAATGATTGTTAGTTCTCAATATTAACAAATGTAAAATCATGCACTTTAGTGTAATAGACTATCCAGTGACATATTATATTGATGGGTTTATTCTACAAGAAACTGACCAGGTCAGGGATCTTGGAGTTTTAGTAAATAGGAAGTTAAAGTTCATAGGCCATATAGCAAAGATTGCAAATACAATTCAGAAGATAATTGCAATGATGAAACAAACATTGCCATATAAGAATCAGGAAGTCATTTTGTCTCCTTATAAGGCTTTGATGTGACCACATCTGGACTGCTATGTGCAGATCAGGTTTATATCATGGTTTCCAAGTCGATGCAGAGACAGTGGAGAGGTTGCAAAGGAAAGTGTTAAAGATGATATCAGGACTATGAAATGTAGATTTTGAGAATTTATGGACTGTAGACATCAACAAACAAGAGAAAGAGGGGTGATATTATAGATATTAAAAAGACCTAGAAACTTCTGAAAATGTCATACAGGATACCAGTAGATGGAATTTTTCATTTTATAGAGGGTTGGAAAAGGATGAAAATGCATTCATGGAAATTGAGAATGAATGCAGTTAAGAAAGGGATCAGAGCTAGATTTTTTTCTCTCGTTGTCATTGTATAACTGAAACGGCGGATGGCCATTCCATTTACACAAAATTAGAGGTTGTGAGTGCAGATAGTTTGAGTTCAAAAGAATGTATAACATGTGGTGTGAGTGATATGTAGCCTCCCTCAGTGAGTCTTAGACACCCTGGAGGTTTCTTGAAATAATAATATTTCTTATGCAGTTTACACTCTGAACTGAATAGCGTAAAATTATTAGTTTTGATTTTGCATAATAGCATTCATGAAAACCAATATAGCTCCAGAACCCATTGTATACTCATTATTACAAGACAAGAAAGTTTGTTTTGCTTTATGCTCGGATATACTTTGTATAATAATATACTTTGTACAGTTTATTATATTTTGTCTGCAGGGGAATAATATATAATATATCAGGGGCATATATTCAAGGTTTGCAGTGGGAATAGAAGTATCACTGAAATATTATATTTTTGCATTTATTCCTGATAAAGGCTCTCTTAATCGTTTCCTGGCTTCACGTGATTTCTAAAATTAAACACCATATATTAATGCTGTATGAAGAGGGCGTTTTTCGACATGTAAGCACTGCATCGTACTTGCATTAATATCCCGGGTGTACAGTCACAAATACAGACACCCTTGAGTCCTTTGAACAGACATATAGATTGTGCAGTGATGCAAATTCTTAGTGTTCCAGTAGTTTTAAAGCACCCAGAAGGCAAGACAGGGTGCACGCTGAGATATTAGCACTCACAAATCATTGACTGTGATTGGTCATTATGTCAACCAGTCCAATTTGAATGTTGTCATTTGTCATGAGTTACTATTTTTCACAGTGGCTGTGATTTGTCATGAGTTGCTATTTTTGTTTTCTGAGTTTCGTTTGTTTTGCATGCATGAAGTGTGAACTGACATGTTTAGTACACCGATATAGACAAGTAATTGTCTATAAATAATTTATAACTTTTTTTGCCCATTTTCTGCCACAGCTTTTGCAGATTGTATGATTGATTATAGTCGAAGGAGGTAAACAAGTTATTTCAGCCTTTCTTTGGTTCAGTCTGGAAAAATAATAATTTCCCAAGTGATTACTCTTTCTGATTTTTGTGCATATTATATGGCTGTATTTGAAAATTGTATCAAAATTCAAATTATCCATGTCTCACTCTACTATTTGCCAATGATAATCTCACCACAAAGTGTAAACCCTTTGTGCTTCTCACATAAACAGCACGCATGAAGCATAGCTTCCGTGTGTAGAGGCTTAAGTGCTGTGAGGACATCATATTGGAGGCTTAATGGATTGTATACAGCACTCAGAAAGGATTAAAACAGAATTTAATACTTCCTATATATTTCGTCTCAGTAAATGAGACATTTTCAGGGATTACAAAAAAACTAATGTAACATAAAAACAAATAACACACAATACTGAGCCCAACCACATGGGTGACACTAAAGTCCTATCTAGGTGGAGCGCCCTCTAAGGGCAGTTGTGGTTGTAGGTGGCCTGGAATGTAAAGTGGGACCTCTGGTGATAAGTGATTCCCAAATCTTA
Organism: Typopeltis vanoorti; assembly: GCF_054136105.1. NCBI lineage: Eukaryota > Metazoa > Arthropoda > Arachnida > Uropygi > Thelyphonidae > Typopeltis > Typopeltis vanoorti. The sequence continues at coordinate 6,351,914 of NC_143565.1, read as the reverse complement.
GGAAGCTTAATGCAACCATATTTGTTGAGATTTGGTTGATTCCTGAGAGCTGCTGCTGATTCTGAGAATAGTCTCTCTTTTTTGAATTTCCTGTGGTGGGCATGGTGGTTTTTTTTCCATGAAATCATCCTCCAGGCAGATAGTGGCTGATCTGCCTGTCTGTCAAGTATGCCAGTTTACAGGAACAGGGTACTTTATAGACTCCAGGCACTGAGAGAGTAGGGAGCTGATCTTTTGTAGAGCAGATAAGGGTAGCACGTTTGCAGTGGGGCTTAAATACTGTGTGTAGGTTGTACTTTTTTAAAATCTTGGAATTTAGAATCAGCAGCAGCTCTCAGGAATCAACCAAATCTCAACAAATATGTTGCATTAAGCTTCCTAAGATTTGGGAAACGCTTATCACCAGAGGTCCCACTTTACATTCCAAGCCACCTACAACTGCAACCGCCCTTAGAGGGCGCTCCACCTAGATAGGACTTTAGTGTCACTCACGTGGTTGGGCTTAGTATTGTGTGTTATTTGTTTTTATGTTACATTAGTTTTTTTGTAATCCCTGAAGATGTCTCATTTACTGAGACGAAATATATAGGAAGTATTAAATTCTGTTTTAATCTTTTCCGAGTGCTGTATACAATCCATTAAGCCTCCAATATGATGAAGCATAGCTGTTGTTCATTTGACCTTTATACTTTCCATATTTAAAATTATATTAATTGATAAATTAAAGTATTCAAAGTTATCCTACAATTAATTGCATAGGACCAATTAAGATGAACACTGATGTGCTGTGCACTCTTAAAACTCTCTTGTACTTCAATAAAAATACAATCATAAAGTCAAACTGATGTGAATTTTGTAGTGTGGGTTGCATAAGCCACATGACAGCACACCCAACCTAAATGGGCATACAACACCACTGATATTGTGTGTGTGTGTGTGTGTGTGTGTGTGTGTGTGTGTGTGTGTGTGTGTGTGTGTGTGTGTGTGTGTGTTTACACTTCCATATTACAGTTAAAAGAAAAAAAAATGTATGGAAATTGACTCAACCAAAACATAACTTTGGCCTTTTATAAACATTTAATTTAACTTGGTTTAATACATTAATAGGAATATACAGAGATGCAATAAAATTTTATTCTGAACAGTTTTTCATTAAATTCTATTATATCAGTTTTTGTGAGCTGCAACATTATATATTAACCTCCATCCATAAGTTATAAGGAATTGAAATTTCACAGATTATGTTTCTGATTTCCAGTTTTCCCAATCATTCCACATATATGTGGTGTAGGTAGGACTCTAACAGCAGTGGTAAGTATTTTACACTAAGGTATGTTTGGCTTGTCAGGATAATATCAGAAGCAGAACCTCTTGTTGCCATGGAAACAGAAAATCATGATATCAATCACATCCACTTCAAACAATTATTTGAATTTACTGACTCTAATGTTCTGGAGTTATTGACTCTTCCAGGGAGTTTGATGAGTCAATGACCTCTTTATCAGGTAACACACCAATTAAATACCTATCATATCTTTTTTTTTTTTGAAAGCATCCACTAAATATCATATTATGGTTAATGGAATGAAAACAGCCCAGTGAAATAAACAAAGTTTTAATAGTTCTAATACTTAAAATACAAACTTATTTAATACTGACCATTTACAAACAAACTTACATTATAGCCTACCAGTTTTGCCAGCAAACTGTCTGGCTTTTTCAAGGCGTTTACGGAAAGACATAAAAACTAGTAAATGCAAATTGAAAGGAACATAAAAAACATTGTAAAACAACTAGTAGCTAAGGTTACACGCTCGCGTGACAGAGAGGAATTATTGTTCTTATTCATTATCACACATGCGTGTTTGTTGTAAACGTGTAATGTGATTACTGGCTAGGTGTAGTTCAGATTGATTTAGAGAGAGGATCAGGTTTTTCCACGAACTGTTTAGGATTGCACCCTGATTTCTGTTGAAGTTTCCGCAGGTTATTAACACTATTGTGGCTTCCTTGAATAAACGATGTCTGTAGTTGTCATCCAGATATGGCATGGAGCTGTTTTGCCACTCTATCGTGTGGTTAGATGTACAGAAATGATGTGCTAAGCTGGAAGAGATACTTCTGTTGTGGTTTACATCACCAACATGTTCTTTTTGTCTGATTTCTAAATTCCGTGAAGTTTGTCCGATGTAGGCAAGACCACAGGAACAAGGAATGTAACATTACACGTTTACAACAAACACGCAAGCATGATAATAAATAAGAACAATAAGTCCGCTCTGTCATGCGAACGTGTAACCTTAGCTACTAGTTGTTTTACAACGTTTTTTATGTTCCTTTCAATTTGCATTTACTAGTTTTTATGTCTTTCCATGAAACATCTTACCCTGAAAAAGCCAGGCAGTTTGCTGGCGAAACTGGTAGGCTATGTAAGTTTGTTTGTAAATGGTCAGTATTAAATAAGTTTGTATTTTAATTATAAAATGACCAAATATATTTAGTTTAAACAGTTCTAATGCTTCTTTTCTGTCACAGAGCCATCATCTGGGATATATATATAAAAATTGCAATAACACACTCAAACAATAAGTGGAAGATCTTAGGCTAGAAGATTAAAATCCTGTGCTTAACTGCAGTAAATATAAACATGAAAGTTTTTTTTCCCTGTTTGATTCTGTGCAAGGCAGTCTGCTAGATTTGATTGGCCAGAATCATGAGAGCAGATATATTTATGAGGGGGCTGGAAAGTTCTGATAAACACCTAGAAGAAAAATGATATTAAAGCAACTAATATAACCAGAAGAAAACATACAAAGATATAAGAACATAAATTACCTTCATAACTCTGCTACTAGTATGTTCTTAGTTGTGGATGTATCAGTTGCTTTAATATAATTTTTGTCTATGTGTTTATCAGAACTTTCCAGACTCCCCCCCCCTCTCTCGTATGTTCTTCAAGATGAATATTGGCATTTTTTCCATTTTGTTCATATGATTAATTACAAGAACAAGGAATCTTGTATAAACTGGGAAATAAGAGGGTAAGAAGTTTATCCAGCTGATTAAAAAAAAAATAATAAATAAATTATATTTATTTATTATTTATTATTTATTATTACAGTGAAGCATAGTTAAAATATTTTGGACACATTGAAAAGATGGAAGGAGGACTTCTCAGAATAGTAATAGAAGGTAAAGTTCCTGGAAAAAGAGAAAGGGGTAGACCATCAATGAGGTGGATGGTGTGTGTGTGGAGTGATTGATCTTCAGAGAGTTGAAGCTGCCAGAAAAGCATACAACAAGACTATATGGTGAAGCCTGGTGTGGCACATCATCGAGCATTGGAGTGACCATATTGCATCTGTGGCCCAGTGAACATATGGACGGATGGAATCGTAGTTTTTCTCATAATTACATTTAATGGAAATAAAACAACACAAACACAAAACTATTAAACCTAGTCATCTTCAAATTGCTGACATAAACACTCAAAGGGTGTACAGGATATTATGATAGTACTAGATGAAAAACTTGTATCATTAATAACTTCCAATCAACAATTTTCCTTCTAAGTTTTAAAAGAGGTATACCGTGAGTAGACATATCGATACAAAATTAATAACGGAAAAAACTCGCGTACAAAGATTATTTAATAGTATAATTTTCGCCTGTGTATCACAGGCATCTTCAGTATTAAGCTCAAATTAAACAATGACTGACAATTCCAAAAAGCGCCACCTAAGTAGCTGGTGTAAGTAAGATAACTAAAAGGGTCAATAAATTATTCTATTAAATAATCTTTGTACGTGAGTTTTTTCCGTTATTAATTTTGTATTTAAATTTTCCTTCTAATTATCCATTATCTGTCAAGACTCCAACATTATCAGATCTTATATTTCTATCTTCAAAGGCACTTTTTACTATATCAATTCACCTATATTTTGGTCTTCCTCTGGATCTTTTTCCTGCCAACCTGGCAGAGAACACTTGTTTGCTAAACTTTCCTCACCCATTCTGTTCAAGTGACCATACCACCTGAGATTAGCTCTGCTAACGCATTCCTGGATGCTGACAATGTCAAGTTGTTTCCTAATATCCTCGTTTTTAATATGATATTGCCATTGATGCCATCTGTTCACGCCTCTGATCTTTCTCAGGACTCTCATATCTGCGGTCTGTAGTCTTTGGTCAAGTGTTTTACTTCTGACCCAGCTCTCAGATCCATAAGTTAAAATTGGTTTCCACACTGTCTTGTATACAGCTAATTTAGTGTTTTGACTAATTTCTCTCTTATTCCATATAAATTTATTCAGTTGACTTCCTACCATACCAGCTTTGTTAATTCTGTTGTCTATTTCCATATTTAATTTACCATCTTCACTAAAAAGTGTTCCTGAAAGTAGCCGAAATGTTTCACTTGTTCCACAGGTTCTCCATTCACAACACAGTTGACATTTTCAACGATTCTGCCTATTTTCATTGTCTTTGTCTTTTTATTGCTGACCTTCATACCATATCTACTACAACAGTTATTCAATTTAGTCAGGTAATCTTGCAGACTTGTAGCGGATTTATTTAGAAGTATAACATCGTCCTCATAAAGCAAAGAGCTGACATTAACATCTCCAATTTTGATATCATGTTTAATACCACTTTCCTTCATAATGTGATCCATATAGATAATGAACAACAGAGGGGATAATGTACATCCTTGTCTCACACCAGATTTAACATTAAACCATCTTCCTGTACTTCCTTCAATTCTAACTGCTGACTTACAACTCAAATAAAGACTAAGTATTGCTTGATATAATGCCCCACTGACACCATATAACTGTAGCATTTTGAATAGCTTCTCTCTTGGCACTTTGTTGTCTTTTCCAGATTTCAAAACTTAAATACAGGTCTTTGTTATATTCTGATGCTTTCTCAACTATTTGTTGTAAAGTGAAAATCTGATCCTGACAACGTCCTCTATTTGGCTTGAATCCAGTTTGTTCTTCACCAAGCTTTTCTTCCACAATCCTTCTCAACTGTTTCTCAAGTATATTTGCATAAATCTTACCAGGAACACTCAGTAGAGAAATACCTCTGTAATTCTCACATGGTTTTATTTCCCTTTTTATATATGGGTACTATGAGGGCTGTACTCCAGGAATTCCAGTACTCCAGGAATTCGTCCCTCTGTCCAGGCCTTCTGAACTATGCAGTGTAGCCACTGTAAGACGTTTATACCTCCATACTTGAGCATTTCTGGTCATATATCATCTACTCCTGCTGCCTTTCATTTCGGGCATTTGATGGCTTTTTCTACTTCAAGTATGGATGTGTATTCCTGACCGCATGTTTGTTTTTTACCACTGCTTGTTTCATTTAGCAATTTTTCAAAGTAATTACTCCATACTTCAAGGATATATTTTTCTCCAGTTTTCATGCCACCTTTATCATCACTCTTTCCTCCATTTCTGAGCTTCTTAAACAACCTCCAGAATGTCTTCTCACCTTCCTGATATTTATTTTCTATGTTCTTACCAAAGACTTCCCATGATTTTTGTTTAACTAGTTTTACTTCTTCTTTTCCTTCACTGCCTCTTTAACTTCCTGTGTCCACCATGGAGTTCTGATTTTTCTATCCTTGCAGACAACTTCACCACATGCCTCATTAGCTGAATCAGTCAGTGTTTTCTTCAGGGCTTGCCTCTGAATCTCCAAGGTTTGATTTCTGTTCTCAAACTCTTTCATTTTTTCTTGAATAATGTTTGTGCATTTTTGTCTGCAGTACACATCTGAGATCTGCTCAACTTTTATTCGCTTAATGTTCTTCTTTTCAATATGAAATTCAGTTTTGTCTTGCTCAAGACTAAATGGTGATCACTTCCAATTTCAAATCCTCTGTACACTGTGTTGTCCTGCACCAGGGAGAAAACATCACTATCAACAACAATAACATAGTCAATGAGAATTTTCTTATTCCTTGCCTCATCTCTCCATGTGAATTTGTGCATATTTTTATGTTGGAATATTGTGTTAGTAATAACCAGTCCATGTCCTGGGCAGAAATCCAACAGGTGTTTGTCGTTATTATTAGCTTTGCTCTTTTCTCCAAATTTTCCCAAAATATTTTTGTATGTCCGACATTCGTTTTCTACTTTGCTCTTTAGATCCCCAACGAGGACCAAATTTTCCTTTTTCATTGTGTCAGTTACTTTCTCTAAAGTCTTAAAAAATTCCTAAACTTCTACCTTAGTAGAACCTTCTGTGGGACCATAGGCAAATAAGTCTCATTGTCCAGTTCCCCATTCTGATATTTGCCCACATCACTCTACTTGAGACTGCTTGCCATTCAAGAAGATTAGCCTCATATTTAGTGTTGAATACTGTGGCTACTCCTTATTTTCCTTGAGTGTCATTGCCTGAATATAACATTTTTTATTTATTGCTCAGAAAGGGCTCACCAGTTTTGTCTTATTTGTTTCACTTACCCATGTTATGTTGATCTGGTACTTATCTACAAGGGCGGTGTGAAAAGTTCTTGGCATCGATCATAGATGGCAACACTATCGGTACGATTTTTTTTTCTAAGTTTTTACATCTGTGATAATCATCCATATGAAATTGAAAGTCATTCTATCAAGTAGTTTGTTTTATACAGCTGTCTGAAGCAAAAGTGTTGTCTGTATCACTTGAAATGTATAAAATTGAGTATCGTGCGATTATAAAATTCTTTGTAAAAGAAGATTTAACATCAAAAGAAATTCATTCAAAGTACATAGAAATTAATGGGCACCCTTCTCCAATTTTGATTGGTGAGTTGAAGTGTGTGAAATTACTGAGACTATAGGCATTTCAAAAGAATGTGTAGTATATATTTTGCATGAAGAATTGCAAATGAAAAAGCTTTGCACAAGATGGGTGCCACACTTGCTCACAGCAGATCAAAAATGCACTTGCATGAAAATCTCTGAACAGTGCTTGGAGCATTTTAACAAGAATAAAACTGATTTTGTGCATCGATTTATTGCTATGGATGAGACTTGTTCACCATTATACACCAGAGGCAAAACAGTGGATAGAAGCCAGTTGTTCAGCACAAAAGAAGACAAAGTCGGTTCCATCAGTAGAAAAGGTCATGGCATCAGTGTTTTGGAATGCTAAAGGCATTTTGTTTATTAATTATCTTGAAAACGGTAAAACAGTAACCAGGGAATATTATTCTGATCTTTTAACCAGACTAGATGAAAAAAATTTGTGAGAAAAGACCTGGTTTTATAGAAGATAAAAATCATCTTTCATCAGGACAATGCACCTGCCCACAAAGGTGTTTTGGCAATGGGAAAATTAAGGGATCTGCATTATGAATTGTTGGAACATACCTATTCCACAGATTTGGCTCCCTCTGACTTCTTTCTCTTCCCAAAAATAAAACTCTTCCTTGCTGGTCAGCGTTTTTCTTCGAATCAAGAGGTGATCGCAGCTGTAGAGGGGTATTTTGCAGATCTTACTGAGAACCACTACAGGAATGTGATAATGGCACTGGAGCATTGCTGGAATAAATGTATTAGTCTTAAGGGAGATTATGTTGAAAAATAAAAATAATTTTGAAATTATAAATTTGTTTTTTTTTCATTGTTAGACCGAGAACTTTTCAGACCATCCTCATAATTCCTCAGCTAGCTCCATTCTTTTGCCATTCAGGCTTCTTATGGTGATAGTACTGATGTTTGAACTCTGGTGATATTGTGTTGGGGTGTGTTTTCGGATTTGTTCCAGTAGCTGACTTTTTGCTGTTTGCTCTGCTTCCCTGGCAAAAAGCAACAGGGGCCTTGTTTAACCAGGCAATGTCCCAACCAGCATGAAATTCTGTCATGTTGTGCCATCATTTTATATTGTGGTTTAAGCAGTAAGAATACAATTTGGTTAGCTAAATCCCAAATTGCCAGTCCATCCTCATTCGTTCAGTATCCAGGTATCTAACAGGGTGCACCACGAGAAGGTGAGGATTGGACATTAGGTCAGAAGCCTAGAAGCCCTGGTTGGTTCTCTGCTTTCCTTTAAAGGCTGTTTGGAGATTTCTTCTCAGTTATGCAGCTTTGAATCTTAAGCACCTTATATTTCTTTGTGCTGTTTTCTTTCCATTAAACCTAATTTTAAGGTTAAACCAGCACCTAAGCGTCAATGTACATAGTAGTTTTTTTTCCCCATTTGATTCTGTCCAAGATGTTAAAGCCATCATCACTGACCTGACTAACCATAACTGTGCCAGCAAATATTATTATTATTGCAAAGGCACCTCCACAGAGTCCTATGACTCATCGTGGAAAATCCAAACTAACAACAGTATCTATTGCACCTCTTCTTGAATCAGTTAACAGACAAAGTACTCACAACTTACCCAGACAACTCATTTCATTCATTCATCACTCTCCAAGTGAAAAGAGTCTTCATGCCCTTACTAACCATACTCTCACCTAACTTCCAGGGTTGACTTCTCGTTCTTACCTTTCTAGTCAAGCGCTGAAACATGACTTCTTCTTGGTCTCGCTCCCACTGATGATACCTCAATAAAGGTCTGGGTAGTGGATCTTCCCATAATGCATAGCATTATATACACCTGAAAGGATATATCTTTAATGTTCTTCAAGATGAATATCACAGTTCTAATTTATTATAGTATGATCCATAGTATGATGACTTGCAAGAAAGAGAAATTTGGTATAAATCTGGAACTAAGAGTTGAAGGAGAGCAAATAAAGACTGCTAGTTTCGTATCTGGTTTCAAAACACCACAGAGATTATATTTCTTTAATGTTCTAGTCACTTTTTTGAAGTGCCCAGTGCTGCAGTGAGAGAGAATAGCATTATTGTAAATTAAAAATGCCAAAAAATTATATTCTAGTTTAATCCTTTATTCAAATGTAAACAACAAACCTTGCACATGAATCCTTTCTTTTAGGCTTACATGGTGATCCGAATACATTTTGGAAAATTATGAAGACAACTACCGTGTTTGAGTAAAACTTTAGTTTCATATAAACTAAGATCCACTTTCGACGTTTTAACCTTTATATCAAGGTCATCTTCTGGAGCATATGCACTATATACAGAAAACAAGCTACACTACAATCTACATGGTTTGTTAAAGTTACTGACCAACCATTACAACAGTTATTGACCTGACCTCTGGCGAAAAAATAAAATAAAATAAAAAAATAAGAAATGAAAAATAAAAATATACATCAACGCTAGAGTCCTATTATTAATGTTATCTACTTGTAAAATTACATTGGGAGCAACAAGTCTATATATATATATGTCTATATATATATATATGTGTGTGTGTGTGTGTGTGTGTGTGTGTGTGTGTGTGTGAAAAGTTTTTTTACCTTGGGGATATATATATATAAATAAACACTGTTATCATACATATACATTCCAACCAGTTGGTATGGAATGGTTTCCAATACTGGCTGAAGGTTGCCTAGAGTCCTGATGTATGCTGGATACTACGTGTTAGGTGGGCGGCATGAAAATTCCAAATTCTTGGAATTTTCATGCCGCCATTATTGTTGATATTTGGGTGGTTTATCAGAATTTTGCAGGCTTCCTTAAATTTTCTTTCATACCAGGTTTTAGTATGGTGTAAAGAGCGGGTACTTTTCCAGTCGATTTGGTGTAAGGTGTTGAGAGCGTGATCTGAGAGGCCTGCTTCACCAAAATGGTTATATTTAATGTGCCTTATGTGTTCTTTCTTATGTATAGGGATTGTATGTCCTTTTTCACCAATGTATGGTAAGTTACAGGTGCAATGGATGCCATAAACTCCAGGATGTGTTAATGGAAGGAGAGGATCCTTAAAGGAGTTGAATATGTTTTTAAGTTTAGTAGGTGGTTTAAAAGTGGCATTGAGGTTATAATGGTGTAGGATTCTGTTGATTTTTTCCGATAACCCTTTAATGTATGAGATGGCTATGGTTTTACTGTAGTCTAGATTCCTTTTTTGTTGATGTTTTATGAAGTATTTTATTGATAGTATTTTTGTTATAGCCATTATTTATGAATGTGTCGCTGATGATTTTTAGTTCCTGTTTCAGAGCTTGCTGGTTGGAGCAAATTGTTATTGCTCTGTTTTTAAGGGTGTTAATGACTCCATATTTTTGTGATGGGTGGTGGTATGAATTAGCTTGTATGTATTGGCCAGTGTGTGTCGGTTTGCGGTAGACCGTGAAGGATAGACTGCCTGAAGGAAGATATGTGTGACCAGTGTATCGTGTGACTCGCTCCCATTCCTAAAGGAAGAGGAACGAGTTCTGATTTTCAATTTTGATGGTAAATTGTATGCGTTCATGTTGTTTGTTCAGGTGGCTAAGGAATGTGTTTAGCATTTGGCGCCCATGTGGCCAGATAACAAACATCGTCAATGTATCTAAGCCACACTGTAGGTTTTAGTGTGGCGGAATCAAGAGCACTTTGTTCAAAAGTTTCCATATAGAAGCGATTTGGGGGGGGGGGGGGGGATAGTGGCGAGCCCATCGCTGTACCTAACATGAAGTAACCGGACCGTAGTATGTGGGCAAAGAGAGCCGTAATGTCGGGTGGAAATTTGTTCCGTAGTAAAAGGATTGTGTCATTGATTGGGACATTTGTGAAAAGGGCAGAAACATCGTGACTAATAAGTCATCTTTGTCGAGTGTTATGTTTTTAATTTTGTTTATAAAGTGTTGTGTGTTCTTTATGTAGGAGGGGGAATGACCTACCAACTCCTTGAGTGTTGATGCTAATTTCTTGGCTAAGTGGTAATTAGGGCTATCTATTCCTTCCACAATAGGTCGAAGTGGCACATTTTGTTTGTGTACTTTTAGGAGAGTGGGCATTGTGGGGTATAAGTTTTTTAACTGTGTCTGATGGCCATGAAGTGACGGACTTAAGTTGTTTCTCTGTTTTATTCTTTATCCTTGGGTTATAGTTTACCAGCTGATAGGTGCTGTTATCGGATACTAGTTGATTCATCTGCTGGATGGATGTTGACCTGTCAAGGACCACAGTGGCATTACCTTTATCCGATTTCGTTATAATGATGCCATGGTTGGCTTTTAATGACTTTATTGCTGCTAGTTCTGTTTTTGTAAGATTGTTATGTATGGTTTTCTTATTGTTCAGAACATTGCTGGTTTCTAATCGTATTTTATTGGCTATATTGTTGGGTAGGGACTTAATGCCTCTTTCTATATGGTAAATAAAATCCAATTTATTGACCTTTTTAGGTGCTATTGCATAGTTAAGGCCTTTTTCAAGTAGTGCAAGTTGGCTGCTATTTAAGGTGTGGCTTGATAAATTGATCACATGGTTCTTGCTTGCAGGTGGTTGGTGGCTCCTTGTCTCCCTTATTTGTTGTTCACTGTTGGTGCTGTTTACCGGGGAGGAGATCTGCTGATTGGTTGAATTCATTGGTTTATATTAAACTAAAGTTTTACTCAAAGATGGTGGTTGTCTCATAGGACGTACGTGCTCATACATGCCCTGTGTTCTACACGTATAAATTTGGACCAACCATGACTAGTCCCAGAGACCGTACTAAATCTCATTATACAATATTGCTGCAAAATACTACTGTATTTTTTTTTTATTATTATTAATCGATAAAACATGTTGGAAATAGATCAAAAAATAATAATTACAAGGAAAATATTTTTTAAAACTACAATTATTGGGCTACTTATACAAATATAGGTGGGGCCCGACCCCTATAGACGAGCCGCCCCTGCCCATAAGGATATGTGCTTTGCATTATGGGATACTAAGGCAGGTGACGTGAAGTCATAAGCTTCTACATACGAATGACCCCAGTCCTGAAAATAGTTCAGGCGCAAACTTGTTTGCTTACACTTGGATAAAGGATTAAACCAAGTATATAATTTCTTGGTATCTTTAATTTATAGTATAACCAAGTGGAAAAACTAACAACAGCATAGCAAACAAAGTTGAGCCTAAAGTCCTAAATAGTGCCCCTCCCCTAGTGAGTTGAATGGAAGCTCTTAGCTGTTGGGCTGAAGATCAGAGGATGAGTGCTTCCCAAATTTGGGGCAGTGTCGTGCAACCAAAGTTGTTGAGGTCTGGGTAATTTATTTTGGCTGGGGTAGATTTTAGGGATAATTTCTTGTACTTATCTTTGCTGATTCAGTAGACTGGTCTTCTGGTAGGTGTCCAAAGTATGATCAGCAAATCCTGAGTGGCTTATATAGTGGTGGAACCAGATGTAGTCTTTGTGTTCGTCAATTCTGATATTGGCTGTTTGGCTATAGCATGACAATTTTCAACTGTAAGGAACCTAGCAAACACCTGGCAAGTCTAGAGATTGTGGTTGGTCTTTGGTGGAGCAGATATGTGATGCAAATTTTCTGTATGTCTAAGTGATTGTAATATTGTATTTTTTTGCAATTTTTGTTAATTTTCTGATTTACCCAAGATTAGATATATGGAATGGTGATAGATTTACTGTAGTCTGTTCTTGAGGGAGATGTGTTAATATATTTTGAATTTAGTTGGGATTGTAGCCATTGGCTAAGAAGGTGTTGAGAATGTGGTCAAATTCAGTGGTGAGGGCACTGTTATCCAAACTGGATTTTAATTTTCCCTGTTATATTTTATAATCCATATTGCTGGGAGGAAGGTAATGCGACTCTTGGTGAATGTATCTACCAGAAAATGTTTTGTAGACAGAGAATGCCAGGGATCCATTAGGCTGGCATGTAATCAAAATGTCCTAGAAAGGGGTAACTGTTGTCAGCTTCCCCTTCCTGCTTCCTGAATACTTTCATTACACGCCAATGCTACAGTCCCCACCACCTGCTTCCAGAATTAAAAAAATATTAACCCTCACCCAAGAACAGACTACACCATCCCATATATCCAGTCTGGAGTACATCAGAAAAATTAACAAAATTCCTTAAAAAAAAATACAACATTACAACCACTCACAGACTATGGAGGAAATTGGCATCTCTTTTCCAATTCACGAATGCCCAGCCAACTCCTACACCTGCCAGGTGTTTACCAGGCTCTTTGCAGTTGCAAATTGTCCTACTGTGGCCAAACAGGCAGAACAGTCAATATCAGATTTGCTGAACACAAGGACCACATCTGGTTCCATCACAAGATATGCTAGAAAAAGTCCACTCTATTACACTGCAACAAATAAAAATATCAGAGATTATTCCTAGAATCTGCCACAATCTTAAAAAACTTCTCCAAATTTGGTAAGCACTCCATCCTCTGAACTTTAGCCCAACAGCCAAGACTACCATTTAGCCCACCCATTATGGGACATTATTTAGGACTTTAGGCTCAACTTTGGTTGTCATGCTTCAGTCTCATTTACCTATTGTTAGTGCCTTGCATGTACATGTCATACTGTACTGTACTGTGTTTCCTGATGATGATGATTTGACTTTGCTGAAATATCCAAAATATTAATTAAATTGTATTATAATTAATAATTATTCTACATTGTAATTTCCTTAAAAATGTAGTTACAAACATGAGTAGTTGTTCACTAATACACTAACTAATATCAATGGGAAGCTGTTAAGGAGGCAGAAATTTATTAGCATCAGATTCAAACACCTGTAGACTATACTTTGTTGGAAATATATAAAAAAAGGGAAGCATTTCCAAAGGAGAAGGATAACATAAAGAAAGACAAACTTGTTCTGTAAATTCTAAATGTAAATAGATAATTACTGATTATTGCATGTGTTTAGATGAACTCATAGGAATTTTAACAGTGACATGAAAATATATGTAGAAAATGAGTAAGCAATTAAGCATCTGTGGGATATGGAATGGAGTGAATAATTGAACTATAAGTCACCATTATCAGTTAATTGCTTTCTTTTGGACAGAATGAATTTTTAGGAGCTTTTTGGAGTAACTCCTGAAATGAGATAAGTTTCCTGTATTTGGATGGCTTTGTAACTTTCTGTAAATAGTTAATAAGTAATGTCAGCTGTAGAATTAAATTCCTTATTTTTTAGATGCAGAAAAGTAATATTATATATTTATGCCAAGAAAGATTGGAAGTAAAGATTATGTCAGAAAGAGAAACTTCATCATATGTAGAGGTTGGAAATTATCAAAGCTAATATGCACCTGGGAGGGGGCAGGGTTAGTTTTTGTTAGCAATAGAGAGGACTGGATTTTGTTAGCACTGAAATTAAAGTTTTGATTTGTGATGAAAAACAGTTTTAAAATCAATAATTAACATTGCACAGATGGCCTATAGAAGTTTTGTTCATTTGTGGTGCAAGGAATTTGTCAAATCAGAAATCTTTTTCTTTCTGAGTACTTAGGAAATTTTTTGATATCCATTCAGAAATCTTGATCAGTCTCTCTGATTTAGGTTGGAATAAAGTTAAATGTTGCTGAAATTAAGATGTTGAAATGAGTGACTGGTGTTAGTAGTAAAGATAGATAGTATAAGAGCTATAGTTAGTGTTGGATATCTCAGAGAAATCCTAAGAAGCAAGATTGTGCTGATATCAAACAATGTAATTCAGTACAAACCAAGGATTAAGAATGCTGTGATAATGCAGAGAGGAAGACCAAACTTAAGATGGAAGCACTGTATAAATACTTAGATGAAGAAGAATCTACAGCACAAAACTGAGTGTAGAAGAAATCTGAATGTGACTTTCTGTTTAGTAGGTTAAATTGGAGAAAAGAAAGAAAGAAAATAAACAAAAAGGGGAAAAAATAAAATTATAATTGTTAATTATGCATATAATAGAGACAATATGATTTGAATAAAAAAGATTTTAGCCAAAAACCTGAAAAGTTTTTAGATGTTGCAGAACCTATAGCAAATTGATGCCTTGTGTGGGCACGTAAAAGAGAATGAATCTGTACTTTTGAAGAGCTGAAAGCTATAGTCTTTGAGGAATGCTTCATGAAGAACAGTTTTTCCACAGATGAATAAAGTTGAAGGTTCAGACAGTAATCAATTCTGCTGAAGAGCAACCACGGAAATATCTGTAGAAGAGACAGAATATGGAAACTGATTATCTGTAAGAGAAGAATTGTCACTTACCTGAACTTCCTCCTTCCAAACAACATCAAAAATCTTTAGAGAGGTATTTGTGCAGGAGTCAAATACCTCTCTAAATAACTGGATAACTGGAAGGAGACCTTTGCATCACCTTTAAGGAATGCAATGAATGGACTGAGGCGTCTAACCTAATATCCAATCCTCATTTTCCCATGGTGTACCTTCAGGGTCGGCTCTAGGCTTAGGCACAAGAAGCACTGGCCTAGGGGTGCAATGGCTTTGGGACACCAACATCGTAAAAAAAAGTAATGGTATTAGTTGAAGTAATAGTACAAAAAGTTACCACTTTTTTTTGGCAATAACTATAAACTGCTTTTAACAATAAAGAATTTTATGATGCCTGTCTTGTCTTACAATGCGTTGATAAAACTAGCCTGGAGGCACCACATACTCTCGAGCCGGCACTGTGTACCTTGTTAATAAGTATCCACTGTGTACCAAACAAGTGAGAATAGACTGGCAATTTGGGACTTAATCAGCCAAATTGTATTATCTTTTGGGTTAAATCAGAAATACACATAATGAGATTTCATGTGCTGACTGGTGCATTGCCTGATTGCATCATCGGAGAACAAGGGCAAACAGTGAAAAGTTAGCTGCTAGAAGAAACTTGAATATAACATCTCAAAGAAGAACAACAAAAGCATTGTCAGAAGAATTGAAGATAGGAACCATCAACATAAGTAGTATTAATGGAAAGAAACCTGAACCTGCAGAAGAACTGAAAAGTACTCCATAGACATAATTGGCATTACTGAGATCAGGAATATAAAAACAGGTGGAATCTTACTAAATAGTGAGTATATGATGTTATGTTCATAAAAGAACAATTATTATTATTATTATGTAACACCTCCAGGGAGTCCAAAGACTCATCGAGGGAGAGTGTGCCAACAGCAGCGAATGATTGATCCCCTTCCAGCTACTAACCGTGCTCAAACTTTCTTAACTTTTTTACGAGCCATTAGTAGCAGAGGCTCTACCAATCGACCAACCTTTGCTGGCAATAAAGGAGAGAAAGGAGTAGCGGCATCATTCAGCGCCAAACATAAAGATAAGCTTCATGATTGGAAGGTAGTTTCAAGTATGTGGACAATTATCAAAATAGAAAATGAAACTTATTTATGCTAAGGTAAGAGGGGTGGAATATTTTAAGTAATTACAGCAGGCAGCAGACATAAAGAAAATGTCCTTGTGGGAGATCTAAACATCAGAGTAGGAAATGAATCCCATCAGAAATGTTTTTGGAGAAATCGGAGAAAAGTGCAAGGCTAATAAAAATGGTATCTGCTGGATTTCTGTTCAGGATATGAGCTAGTCATTACTAAAACCATATTCCAGCATGAAGATGTTCACGTGGAGAAACAGCACAAGAAATAAGAAAAGCCTTGTTGACTCAAGTTATTGTTCATAGTGATATCTTCATATCACTATGAAGATATCACAGAGGACTTGAAATTGGGAATGATCATCATTTACTTTTCAGTAGGATAAAAATTAATATCACACTGAAAAAAAAAATAATACTTCAAGTTTTAAAAAAAATGAAAGTTGAGAAGTTTTTATACATAAACTTTAGATTCAACTATACAAACATTATTTAGGTAAAAATGAAACAATTTGAAAACAAGAACCAAACCTGGGAATCTCAGTGGCAAACTCTGAAGATAATATTGAAAACATTTTTTCCTAAACATCCCTTGAGGGTACATATCAGGAAATTGATGATGATGATCACAAATTTGGTATGAAAATCAGCAATAGAAAGACCAAAACTATAATAATAGGCAGGAATATAGGAATCTTTAGCTGCTTTCAGAATGGAGAACCTATAGAACAAGTAGAATATTTCATTAGGCACACTTTTTAGTGAAGATGGCAAATTAAATATGGAAATAGATAGCAGAATAAGCAAAGCTGGTATGGTGGGGAACCAGCTGAATAAATTTATATGGAATAAGAGAATAATTAGCCAAGACACTAAACTAGCAGTATAACTTAAAACCAGTTTTAAGTTATCGATCTGAGAGTGAGGTTAGAAACAAAATTCTTGATCAAAAACTAGAAACCAGATATATGAAAGTTCTGAGAAAAATTATGGTTCAGGCAGAAAGCATCAATAACAGAACCAGATTAATAATGAAGATAATTTAAGGAACTTTAGCACTGTTAATTCAAGAATGTGTGAGGAGGACTAATCTAAGATGATATGGTCACTTAAGCAGAATAGGAGAGGAAAGGATTGAAAAACAGGTCTTGCTAAGATTACAAGAAATAGACCCAAAGAAGAATGGGTGGATTGATTCAGTCAGAACTGTCTGAGAAGAACAAAATGTTAGATTTGACAATGCTGTCAAGTAATAGACTAATTTGGAGGAAAATCGTTAATAGTAGATTAGTAATAACATAAACTTAACCATGTAGTACTTAATCATATTAGCCTTTATACCCTTTGAGGGCTACTTATCAGGAAATTGATGATGATGTATTTAATGCACTATCCAAAATGAGAATATTATTCTAAGGTTGGGTAGATTTGTATTAACTGAACAGATGAAAAGTAACATATAAGTCAGTAGTTATAATTGAAAGTGTACAGGAAGATGGTTTGATGTTTAATAAGGTGTAAGGCAAGCATGCCCATTATTTCCACTGTTATTCATCTCTGTGGATCACATTATGAAGGAAAGTGGCATTAAATCTGATATCAAAATTGGAGATATTCAACCCAGCTCTTTACTCTCTACAGATGATGCTATACTCCTAAATAAATCCAGTGCCATCTGCAGAGGGTGCTATAAAAGTTCTGTTTATGCCAGAAAAGGGTTACAGGTAAGTGTCAATCCAAAAAGAGATCTGGTTTAACTGGTGAGCTGAGTGTTATCAAGAAAAATAAATAAAATAATTATTATTATTAAAAATGAAAAAAGGGGGATTTTTGTGAGATTAAAGACAAAATTGCATTTTAGAAGCAGTGAAGGTAACCATTTTGTCATTATCCCATTGAAGGATAGTATGCAGATCAGTTTTAATGATACTGGGTGTAGAAGTTCTGTTTCTCTTGGGTTTGACTTTTCAGTCTCTTTCTTTTTTGCTTACTCTTATTACTTTTGACAGTTTCTTATCCATTTTTTCAAGTATGTTTGAATAAGTTTTTCTGGAATACTCAGTGGGGAAATTTTCTCTGTAATTCATATTCAGCTTTATTTCCCTTTTTTGTAGATTGGTTACAATGTGAGATCCACTACAATCATCAGGGATCCAGCCTTCTGAATTATGAGGTATAGCCATTGTAAATTCTTTACTTTTACTTCTTTCTGTATTGTAAATTTGATGCAGGGATGTTTCATTATTGATGTAATCATAAGCGTAAAGAATATGTTGAGTGTTTCTACACTAGCAGAACAAATAAAAAAAAAAATGTCATGAATATAGCATAGCAGAATTTTGTCAGAATAATTTAATCATTATAAAAGTTAGCAAGGGAATTCTCCCCTCTCTTTTTTTATATAACTTTATAAGAACACTATAAGCAAACTGGAGTAACAAGTATGGGGTTAGGTATCCTTTATTTTTCATGGTATCTTTTATATGAAGCACTCTTTCAATAAGGTTGAGCTATGCTATGCATAAAATCCAAAAATTTAGCTGTTCTGTATTGATATTGATGGTACATTCTGATTTTAATCTTATCCCAGAAATACTGATACTCGACATATTCTTTTATATACAGGGGTGGCCATAAAATAACTTTCCCTCTTTGGAGGCATCTTAGCTAAAACCAATAAACAGAATGAGACCAAATTTTATATTGAGACCTTTGAAGGCATGGGGAGATGATTTCTGCAAAAAAAAGATTTAGTGCCAAAAGTCGCTGATAGGGGAAATTTTGATGCTGGCAGAGCCGGGAACAAACGGATAATTACATTAAAGACAGATAAAATGGAATAATAACATTTTGACGGTGTAAGCAACAGCCGCGTCACTCATTTCAGCTGGATATGTGGCACATTACAATGATAATAAGAATAATAATAATTAAACTAAAACGACAACTTGCAAGAGACAGAAATTAATGTAGTGATTGAACTCACAGGAAATAATGTTCTATTCATCAGAATCAGGGTTCCCTGGACCACATACCAGATTTTCAATGTGCTGACCTTTCTTGTGTACAACAAATTGCATCCGGTGTGCAACATGCTCTACAGCTGAGCGTAAGGAGTCGGATTGGGTGTTCATAACAGCCTGCTTTATGATCTCTTTCAAGACTCCTTCTAAATTCCCGAATGGCCACTATGGCATTGCACTGTTTAAGGTAAAACAACGTAACCATGCTGAGGCAAGGTAGGGTGCATATTGAGCACAATTCGTTAGTTATTCGAACATTTGCAATCCCTTTTTAAATGGAATTGGTGCCACTGCTGTCATGTGCGCAGAGTAAAATTTGCATAATCCTCTTTACCTGCATTTTCTGCAAATATTTGACTGCTTTTTGGCTCCACCAGCAACAGCAAAATTTCCCCTATCGGCGACTTTTGGTACTAAATCTTTTTTTCGCGGAATTCATCTCCCCATGCCTCCGAAAGTCTCGATATAAAATGTGGTCTCATTCCGTGTATTAGTTTTAGTTACAGATAACTCCAAAGAGGGACAGTTAATTTATGGCCACCCTGTACATCAGTAATTGTTACCCCAATATCAAATTTATAATAATAAAATAATTAAAATAATAATTGTCTTCTGCTTTGGACCTTAATGATATCACTCCCTCTTTCTTTATTTAATTAAGATTTATGCTCTGTACTAGAGACAGTAAATCCTGTACTATTTCAGATGGGTTCCATTTCCTCCCTAGATATATGTAGTTTTGCCTGCTTTTCATTTTATTTTGAAATGTGCTTATATTTTAATTCAAACAAAATGTATTAATATTTAATGGTATGAACACAATGCCAAAAAATCAAAACAAATCAAATTGTTTATTACACCACTAATATGATGCTGGATTTCTAATCTTTGGTGCATAGAAGTACTTGTCACTGTACAAAAGGCACTCAGTCAAGTAGTTGTGGAAGCAATTCAAATTGTAATGAAAAATAGAACTAATGTCCTATCAATGTAACCTGTAGAGGTTGTTTTAAACATACCCGTCTCTCAGATTTTTGACGAATTAATGCAAACATACTTTGTTTCATAACTTTTTTTTTATAACTAATTCTGACTCTAAAAATTTCTCTCTATATGTCTCAAACTTATAGCAACTTTTCTACATCACTACTCTAGTTTCATCCTCCATTTAAAAAGCCTGTGTTGAATGGGTATCCAAAGTGTGGTCTGCTTATCCTGAGTTGCCATGATTATTAATATTGCCCCTCCAAGGAGTAAGGACCCTTTTTAGTTACTTGTATTGAAATTTTTATATTGTTCCCACCCATGAAAGGTTTAAACATGTAGAATGAAACAATGAAAGATTATTTGCAAATCTATAGGTACATTTATTTTGTGTTATGAGTGGGCTAAAGATTTTTTCCATTTTTATCAATTTTATATATATATATATATATATATATATATTGTATTTTTAATTTATTTTTTACCTAATCTAGAAATCCCACTCTAGAGACCAAACATAGAACTTTTTTTTTTTCAAGCTACTTCAAGCTTCCAAGTGGGAAAGTAGTCTCATGCCAGATGATGAAAGTCATCTCCCACCTAAAGACAATCACAAACATCCATGCTCACAATGGGATTTGAATCCCTTGCCTGTAAGTTGGAAAGTGGGTATGCTAACCACTCAGCCAACCATGCCTGAAAATACCTGTCATATCTCTCTTTTAAACACACTGACCAAAATACACTCACTATCCCATTCCACACATTCACCAAACTCCATGAGAAGAACCTGGACCTCACATATTTCTTAACCACAATGTGCACATGTATTGTACGCGATCCCCTTACTAACTTGTGTGTTTGTTTCTATCAAATCTCCTCTCCTCTTCTATTCCTTAAACTTTAAGATCACATTTTCTTAATCTGTCTTTATATGTGCATTTCAATAGGTCAGTTATCATGGTTATGCACCACTGGATCTTTTCAACTTTCTCCCCACCTCCTTAGAATCTGAAGACATATCAGCCCACAGTAATGCAAATGTGATCTTATCAAAGCCTTGGAAAGTGAGAAATGACTTACTTATTATTACATGTTGTCTTTAGCAGTACAGTTATCTGATGTGGTGACTTAACCTCCTTATGGTAACATGGTTCCTCAATTTCAACTCATTATCCATAGTAATTCCTCATGTTTCTAGTTTCATTGATTACTTTCAGCAAATTCCCATTAATATAATATTTGCCTGACTCTATATGCTGATTTTAAAAATAGTCTCTCAAACTTGTATTCTTCTATCCTACGCTATAATATTTTTCCATTTAATTACTGCCAGTTTACTTTGTTGTGTCGGAAAAAGTGATGAGTCATCCCTTTTTCCCACCCAACATTAAAGTTACCTCAAAAGGAAGGGATAAGGACATGCTTATGCCTCCTGATGGGAAGTGTACCGTATAATGTCCTAAGAAAATGTAAATAATCAAGATGTGTAAATTCTAAACAGTGTCAAGATAGCCCAAAGTTTATTAAGATAGTAATTGTGAATGAATTATAGTAGAAAGTCATATAGTATTATCAAGTAAATATGTATAAGCTAAGTACGAGTATTAAAGCATGTAAGGACAGTTCGTAGCCACGGCGTCCATTCGGCTGCCGCCGTATGCGTGACGACACCGCCGAGTGAAGGAGCTGTTCCGGAGTATAAAAGTTTCGGCGGGAGTTCGAATCGCTCTCTTATCTCCGATCTCTGATCGCTTGTGTCTCATCTCCGAGTTTCGTCGGCACCAAGTTTCCTGTAGGAGAGCTATGTAGAGCTTGCTGCCACGTGTAGCAAGAATCTCCCCTTGCTATGCATGTTACATCGGTCAAAGCTGCAACTACAATGTGTTCAAACACATTGGAGAAAGAGCCGCTGATGAAATCCACATCAGTGTACAGGTCTGTGCATGAGTGTTTTCGGTTCATGTAGAACAAAGGAACAAAGCCCGCCATCAGAGGAGGTACAGTGAACAGATCAGAATACCTAGTCAAAGCAAGAATGGTAAGCGAAGATTTTCTTATATTAGTGTAGGATTAAAGTATCCGTGGAGTAAAGAAACAGAAGTTAAGAACACACGCTATTTACGTGTTGTGCCACAAGAACAGTCTACAATTTGGACACTTGTGTCTACTGTTAAGAAGAAAACATGTTAGGCTCCAGCCGAACAGGAGGCCAAGCTCCGAACTGTTTAAGTAATTTAAGAAAAGTAATGTCATACGTTCAGAAAGTAGTTAAGTGTTAAACAGATATTCTGGGGGAGAGAATTAAGTAGAAATAAGTACTATTGTCCTAGAGAATTACATGTCAGATTTTTTGAATTGTCTAATGTTTATATGTAATGTTTCATGTATGATATTATCAGGTAACTTAATTGTGAGAGTCTGAGGATAGATATATGTACAGAAGTGAGGAATTCATGTCTAGTAAGAGATCATAGTGCAGAAGTTTGAATGTGTTTAATTAAGTAAGGGGAACCCAGGCTCTTTTAAGGTTAAGAATTTAAATAACATGTATACTTGTCTTTGTGAAATAATAAATGTGTTTCCTTTTACATAATCAATTGAGTTTGTCATATCTTCTGCGGATTTGAATTACCGTTTGGAAAATTTCGTACCTTGCATTTAAAGGGGGAACCAATAGTAATATGAGAATAGGGACCACGACTACATATATCTTGATCCCTACAATTTTCTTTAAGTAATTTAGATAGTGTATCAGAATTTAGTTGCAGGCTGGCGCAGTCTTAAATCTATACAAATTTGTCGGCAACCGAAGTCTGAGAATAAGAGATACAAAACTTAAAGCTAATGTTAAAGTTAAGGTAAAGTAAAGAAGACATTAAAGATAGAACAAGAAAAACAGGGATATAACAACTTGTATTTGTCCTTAATCCAAAATGAATGACTTTGCACATGAGGTTACTAGTAGAGTGCCTTAAGTCTCTATACTATTGCCACTAATCTTTAATATATAATGATATAGGGAATGATTTAAGGGGGGGGAGGATATTTAGTTGCTTGCTGATGATACAAACTGGGGCGAGCAATATTTGATAAAGGAGATGTAGATATCCTGCAGGATGATTTTGATAAATTGACATTGTGGGAAAAGGATAATGGTTGTCAATTTAATGTTGCAAAATCAAAGGTTATATGCTGTGTATTGCATTCATGGTATAGGGTAACTCTCATTGTATGCAGGTTTGTGTTCTGAAGAATCATTGTGTATATCGAAAATATACAAAATGGGAGGCTTTTAACATGAGATAATGGAAGTTGCATTCCCTAAGAAGTAAAATTCTGATCTTTCAAGATTAATTTAATAAAAAATGTACCTATTCTTCTTACAAAATAATATTTATTCAGTAAATTCAGTAAAAGAGTAGTAAATATTTATTCAGTACATTGAAAACAAGTAACTATTAAATAGTTCTTTATTTTCAAGATTAATACATTGTAACCACTTCTTAATTGCATTTTCTTTAGAGGACATGCTTAAGTTGAAGGCTTATAGGAGACTGAAGACTGCTTTTTGAAGAATCTCTCAATAGAAACCTGACTTGCATTTCTCAACTTCTGATTATAGGCATCCTTGTAGCATTTAAGGATGTTATCAATCTTTCTTTTTACTTTAGAACTCTTTGTATCATCAGTCGTGTTTTTGAAGAGAGCCTTGACATGTATCAGCTTAAAAACTTGAGAATTTTCTCAGGCTCGGCATCCACAGTGACTCAGATTCCTTACCAGTATAGTTTTCCATAACTAGAAGATCTTCATTGCTCAAGGTGCATAAGTCATTTACAGATAAAGACAAAACTTCATAAACTAATAAGGTGATAGGAACACTGAGTACAGCAGAGAGAGTTATGAAACAAGACTAATGTGTGCAAGTTACCACAACCCTGGATAGAAAATAACAGTCCTTATTTACCAAAATAAAACTGCATATATGCAAAAATGCAGATAACAAAGTGCATATAACAATACCAGATTGCAGGAAATTGATGAAACTAGAGATTGGGGTAATGGTACACAGAGTACCGTATTACAAAACTTGCCAAAATAGCTCAGATTACTTGAATGCTGGGGGGGGGGGGTAAATATATAGGGTGGTATTCCTGCTTATAAGGCTATGATTCAACTGCATCTTTACTACTGTGCACGGATTTAGTCACCTGGACTTCTTGGGTATCAAGAGGTGATAGAAAAGATCCAGTGATGAGTGAACAAGTTGCTGATATTGAAAGTTTATTTTTCACTTGGTTAGACTATAATAAATTTAATTTAATCCTTTATCCAAGTGTGAGCAAACAAAGTTTGTGCCTGAAAGTATCTTCAGGACTGGGGTAAGGTGGTACAACACCAGGGCACTCCTTGCAAAGGTGGAGCAAGCTAACATCACTCCTATCTCGGTATCTCCCATAATGCAAAACACATCTCCTTGCGGATATGTCTAATGTTATGCATTAAGGGAAGGGCCACTACCCAGACTAGTTTCGACCTTTATTGAGGTCTCTTCAGTGGGAGCCAGGCCCAAGTGGAGATACCAGGCAGAAGCATTAGCAAGGTCATCTCTACCTATAGAGTTGCCAAATGGTGTGCCACCTTTTTAATAAATTACTCTGGATTTAGAGAAAGATGTTGAAAGTTTATTTTTCACTTGGTTAGACTATATCAGTATCTCCCATAATGCGAAACACATCTCCTTGCAGATATATATAATGTTATGCATTAAGGAAAGGGCCACTACCCCAGACTAGTTTTGACCTTTATTGAGGTCTCTTCAGTGGGAGCCAGGCCCAAGTGGAGATACCAGGCAGAAGCATTAGCAAGGTCATCTCTACCTATAGAGTTGCCAAATGGTGTGCCACCTTTTTAATAAATTACTCTGGATTTAGAGAAACTTTGCAATGAGTTTCCTGGTGTTGTACCACCTTATCCCAGTCCTGAAGATACTTTCAGGTGCAAACTTTGTTTGCTCACACTTGGATAAAGGATTAAACTAAATTTATTAAAGTTGCTGATAGTTCTGTGGAATGTTCTCTGTAAGGATAAGTTGAAGCTGTATGGGTTGCAAAATTTGGCTGATGGGCGAAAAGAAAGGTCACGATAGAAACTTATGAGTTACAAAAGGGGCTCTATAAGATTGATACAAAAAAAAATTTTCGGTATGTGATGAATAGAGAAAGAACTAGGGAGTCACCCCTGGAAGCTGCGTAAGAGTTGATTAGTAAGGGTGTGCAGACTAGATTTTTTTGCTTGGAGAGTGGTGAATGAGTGGAATTGATTGCCAAAATTAGTTGTGAGTGATAACTGGCAGTCAGCACGTAGGACATCCTAGTATCAGTAATATGCAAGTTAAATAACAGTAGTCTAAGTTCAGCTGTGGCTGAACTTCGCTTAGCATCTCTATATATCACTTTCCGATACATGTCAGATATCCATTCTCCTATCCATGTCACAAGTCTGTTTTACCTACCAATCCCTTTGACTTGATGTAATAGCCTTTTGTGTGAAATCCTGTCGGATGCCTTGGCAAAATCCAAAAGTATCATAATACATCCATTTTCATTATTCATCTCTGCTGTCATATAAAACATGAGCAGATTGCTAAAGCAAGCCCTATTCATAACAAAATTATTCTGTCCTCTATTGAAAATCATTGTGCTATCTACCCACCATTTGAATTAGCTATTAACTAGCTTTTTCAATAATTCCTTCATGATCACACCAGAAATACTGATTGATCTACAACAGGGCGAATGCTGGTCTTGAAATTCACACTTGCTCTTGTTATCATTCAGGGAATGAGAGGTGTGATTGAAGTCTGATTAGTGGAATAATGAATTACTGACCATTTAAAACTATGTACAGGTAACCCTGGTATAACACGGATCTTAGGTTCCGCAGAAATGCCGTGTTATATAAATCGCATTATGCGAGTCTTAGATCACATAGAAAAAGTAGGGTTATGTTCCGAAATCGGTTTTTTTTTTAATTATATAAACAACAATGACATATCAAACAAAAAAAAATATTTTTATTTAATTCAGGTAATTCATGTAAGTTAAGAAAACATATAAACTATGAAATAAATACATAGTATAAAAGTATAACAATTACAAATTGTACTTAAACTTCATTGCACATAATGCATAAATGTTTTAGGCAAAATAAAATAGTGCATATTTTAATCTTTCATAGCATGAGGATTTGAGGATTGGTTAATAAACACTGGTTTTGTCATGTAATTACCTGATGCATTACTACAAAACAGTAGAGTAATTCTATCTTTGGAAACTTTGAATAATCCAGGAGCTGATCTTTCATTTTTTGAAATATATTTGTGAAATAAATACAACATTTATTTTACAAATGATATTCTTTTTCAATTTAGCTACTTGAATACAAATTCTACCCTACGGTTCTTCTTATGAACTGGTTAATAACATCGTCATAAAAAGTTGGTTGTAACTTAATTTTCCCAAGCAACACACACTTGTAAAGGCTGGCTGAAGCTCACTAGAGCTACTTTGACTACATATGGCCCGTGTTTAAGCAACAGGGCGAGATGACGTGGAGGGAACGGAAATGGCTATGCACGCACATGAAATCACAGTGCTGAAGCGAAGACCTGGATGCTCCCACAACCGAGCAAGCCAAGGTAGCTTGACTAGTTGGCCTTTGATACACAACGCAAAGCTCATTTATTGCTGTGCAAGCTTAAAACATCTTCTGTCTACATAAAAGCCTAAATGGAATGCTTATAAATGCATGCATTTATTAACAAATAAATATTACTTCTTTCTCAAGTAATGAGCTTGTGCAGCAAGCATCGAGAATTTGCCACTGATCTATAATTCATTCAATCAATCCATTGTTGTATAATGGAATTATCCTGCTCTTCTACCACCCATTAGGAATCATAGCATGAGACGAACAACCAGGGTGATGAATATTCTGGTAACTTTTAAAATGCAGTCAGTTCAGATAGAGAAGTGGGATTGATTTTCAACCAAATCAGTCACTTTTATACTTTTCACTTTTCTTTCTTGACAAAACTAGTCTTCCATTCTTCATCAGCCTAATTTACTATAATTTTCTCTCTCATTCTATATGCCCTTATAATTACAGCTTCTTAATTTAATGCATGGATTGCTTAAGAGTCAATTCTGGCTAACTGGGAGGAGCCCTCCAATTGCCTTTTAAGGAATATGGAGAAATGACTGGAGCTTCTGACCTAATGTACAATCCTCACCATACTGATGTGCACATTGTTAGCAGATGAATATTAAATGAATAAGGGTGAACTGACAATTTGGGATCTAGTTGATTAAATTATACTTATTGGCTTAAATTAAACTAAAATAATACCATAACCACTGAGAGTGTTGGATCTTGAAAGTTTTTCCACTTGGTTATGTCTTGGTTAAGCGCCTCCATAGCGCAATTGGAAGAATGATGGTACGGTGCCCCCTTCAGTTGGAAAAGGTCTAAGTTCGAGTCTCGTCATGATGAGAAGAATCTTTATATGGACTTTTCAATCAAAGGTGAGTTAGCTGATCTCATACGGAGGTAGCAGGATTTTTTCTCCCAGAAACTCGGGTTTTTCATCCCGCATACAGACAAATCGGCCCTTCAGAACACATGCAATTTACAGACAAAAAATACTAGTTGTGGTGGGTGGTAGATGGCACTGATGTAGATGATTGATAGCAGAGGGTCAGTGTAGTGGTGGAGATGGAGAGGAGAGTTGTACAATAGGTGTCCTCCCGCGATAAGGAGGACACCTATTGTACAACTTATTGAACACCCATTGTGCAAATTATTCGGACTCCTTGGAGGTGTCACGAATAATAATAATAATAATAATAATAATAATAATAATAATACTATAAATTAAAAAAAGAAATTATATCCTTAGTTTAATCCTTTATCCAAGTGTAAGCAAACAAAGTTTGCGCCTGAAGTATTTTCAGGTTTGGGGAAACTCATATATAGAAGCTAATGACTTCACATCATTTGCCTTAGTATCCCATAATATGCAAAGCACATATCCTTATGGGTATGTGTAATGCTATGCATTATGGGAAGGGTCATTACCCAGACCGGTTTTGACCTTTATTGAGGTCTCATCAGTGGTAGCCAGACCCAGAGGTGGTACTAAGGTTGAAGTAAATTGTGAATGAAGATATTTGGGAATTATAACTCTTCATTCACATTTAACATAATCTGCCATAACTTAAGCAAGACTTGTAAATATTATTTGATGTTAATCTCTTGCTTGTAAATTATTATTCATATAATTACTTTGAGTTTTGTTTATTATTAATTAATTATTTAATCTTAGAATATGTAATAATAATGAAAATACTCTATATAAACATATCATTCATTTTATTTAGTTTATTCTGTAAAATTTATTACAAGAATTAGTATTTATTGTATTTAAATGTATATTATATGAATTGTAAAATATCCTTTTATTTTGTTTCTGTACATAAGAGTGATTTTATATAATTCTTCTGATTGAATTTAATTGGCTGCTGAAGGAGAAACGGAGTTTGTTTTAGTCAGCACGTGTTTAGAATGTGAACTTCAGTGATATGGAGTGAAGCCAGTAGATGTAAGCTGAACTGGCTAGAACAGGATTTTGGCAGGAAGAACGAACGATTTTAATTGGAAAACGAAAGTAAAGAAAAAGGAGAAGCATTCAGGACGGTAAGGAGTGAAGTAATCGGTGGCAGTAAGGGGATTTGGAAATGCCGTAAATAGATTAAGAAAGGACCGGGAAATTAATAGGCAATTCGGAATATTTCTACGGAATTCTGAAATTATGACGAATTCCAATTGTTTTGAGAAAGAATAGCTGAATTTAATGCATAGAAGAAAATAAGAAATAAGTAGATTACCTAAAACAAGTGCATCAAGACTTGTGAAACTCTATGCTTAATATTTCATATTTATACTTAATATTATTATAGTGAAGATTTCTTTTGAATAGTGTTACTTCAAAGTAATAGTTAACTACAGTTTTAACTGTGCCTATAGTGAATCCAGTGTGTAAAAGGTGTAACCCGGTAAGAGCAGTCCTTTTTGTATTTCAGTGTGAAGAAATAAGAGTTAGCTCCGCCTGATATATCTTAACATTAACTGTGGCGTTCTACTAAAAATAGCCGAAGTATGGAGCTTTAAAGTGTTTCCCCTTTGAAATGATAACTGCCTCATAATTAAATTAAGTGTTTGTTGACTAAGAGAGAATTAGAAAATTCTACCTTAAGAATAATTACTGTAAAATTCTGGAACATTGAATTGTGTGAACCATTTTCAATTATTCGGAAGAATATAGAATTGACAGCTGAATGTTTAATGCCTAATGTTTTATGTTTGTTATGAGTATTTGAACTGAGTTGATGTATAAAAGAATTGAATTATCTCATTGAATAGAGACAAGTTGTGATAATAATATTTAAGCGTTGGAGAATAAGATCTATAAATTTAATTTCAATCTTTAAACCAAACCGAGAGGCTACTAGTGTCTCAGAAATATTTTGAATATTGTTCATTTAGATTATCTTGCTTAGAAAATTATGCTTAAATGTACATGTTCTATAACCCTGTATTAAATGTTTATTTTATTGAATTCATTTGTTGTTTACCTGATTTTTCTTCATTACACCACTCATAAAACTTATTCGAACCTTGTGTAAGCCTTAAATGATAATATTAACCTCGGCCTGTATAAAGTGAGATTGCAAAAGTTAGTTGATGATTGATTCCTCTGTATTATATAGACTAATCTGAATATAGGGTGGCGCAGGATAGTATAAATTTTCTTATATTCGGATCAGTATCAATCAGCATCTAACAAAATAAAAACGGAATTTAAAGAAATAAGAATAGATCTAACTAACCAACATAAATGGATCAGTTGGCAAGATAAGACAACACAACAATATCCTTATGGGTATCTGTAATCCTGTGCATTATGGGAAGGGTCATTACTCAGACGGGTTTTGACCTTTATTGAGATCTCATCAGTGGTAGCCAGACCCAGAGGTGGTACTATGGTTGAAGTAATGCAGAAGTCATATTTTCATATAGTCCTGATAATATTTCAGTTGCAAACTTTGTTTGCTTACACTTGGATAACGGATTAAACCAAGTATATAATTTCTTGGTAACTTTAATTTATACCAAGTGGAAAAACTTCCAACAACTATCTCTAATTCAGAATATTTTAATAATAATGTATGACACCTTTTGACATGACAACTTGTATGTGAAAATATGACTTCTGCATTACTTCAACCTTAGTATCACCTCTGGGTCTGGCTCACACTGATGAGACCTCAATAAAGATTGAACCCAGTCTGGGTAGTGACGTTTCCCATAATGCATAGTATTACATATACATGTAAAGATATGTACTTTGGATTATGGGATACTAAAGCAAGTGATATGAAGCCATTAGCTTCTATATATGAGTTGCCCTAGTCCTGATTATATTTCAGGTGCAAACTTACACTTCGATGAAGGATTAAACCAAGTATATAATATCTTGGTATCTTTAATTTATAGTATAACCAAGTGGAAAAACTTCCAACAAAAAGTTTGCACGTGAAGTAACTTCATGACTTGACAACTCATATATATAGAACCAAATGACTTCACATCACTTGCCTTAGTATCCCATAATCAAAGTACCTTACGGACATTTATAATGCTACATATTATGGTAAGTGTCGCCTTAATGATACATGCCCGTAAGGATATGTGCTTTGCATTATGGGATACTAAGACAAATGATGTTACGTCATTAGCCTCTATATATGAGTTGCCCAGTCGTGAAGTTACTTCATGTGCAAACTTTGTTTGCTTACACTTCGATACAGGATTAAACCAAGAATATAACTTTTTGGTATCTTTAATTTATAGTGTTTAATCTTTTTTTTTAGGGTCAGAAGACTTGTCCATAACTAAGATGGCTACATTGCCTCCAATTAGGGAAAGTGATCATGTGGACTTGGGAGGTAGCAAAACATGTGGCAATTCCAGTTAATAAGAGATATATATAGAACTGTAAGATAGGTGATTATGATACACTTAGGAGGCAGCTAGAAATAGTAACATGGCAAAAATTTAGATGTGTGGAGTGTGTTTGATGGCAGAAAAGACTTGTATAAGAGGGATGACCTGCACTTAAATTCATTTAGCATCAGGAGCCTGGAGAAATTACTTCTTGGTATGAGACCTAATTCAGAAAGTCAGGGAAACTAGATCATCAAAGTAGGAATGGGAAAAATGTGTGTGAAAGTTAGCTATGTTATGCAAATATGATATCGATATGAATGCTTTCGAACATGGTTATGAATGTGACGAAGGGGTGGAAAAATATGCTTTGGGTTTAGACCTTGCAATTATGTCTGGGGAGGGAAAAGAGAAAATTCTAGAATAAAACCAAATCGATAGCCTATCTAATTATAAGAATAGGCTAGGTGGTAATTTATTATGTCTATACATAATAAATTAATAAATGCCAGGAGCATTAGAAACAAAGGGGTTGAGTTCACTGCTTTATTGAATATGATGTGGCCCAAAGATTATAGGCATTAGTGAACCCTGGCTATCAGAATCAGAATCAGATATGGTAAGTGGGATCAAGTGTAATTGGTATACTATTTGTAGGAATGACAGAAGAGATAGGAGAGGAAGAGGTGTGCTACTAATGATATCAGATGACTTAAGTCCAGTTAGGATAGAAACACAAAAAAACAATGATGGTAACAATGTCCCATGTAGCGGTGAGTTTGAGTCTATCTGGTGTGAAGTGGTGGTTAATAGAATGGTAGGGTGTTGCTACAGATCTGACGCTTCAGTTGCAGGGAACAAAGAAATGCATCGCCAATTTAGCCTTATGGGTGACTTTAATTTTCCAAACATTGATTTTGTAAAAGAGAAATCTCGTGATAAGAAAGAAGAGGAATTTATTGAATTTATTGCATCAGAAGGGGGGGGGGGGGGTCCTCTGTTAAGAATATGGCTTTTTTACTACCAATCGGTGACGATGATCATGCTGTGCTTTCCTTGGGAAGTATCTAATTGTATTAATGCTCCGATTAAATCAGGTTACATGCTGAACTACAAAGCTGGAAATTATGATCAACTTAGGAGAATACTATCTTTGGTTTCTTGGTATCAGTTACCGAATGGGAATCTTTAAAAAAAGTGCTTAAATAAGGCAGTATATTTGAATGTATCCCTAGTGTTTGAAGAATAAATAGGTTGGGAGTGAAAGAGATATACCACCTTGTTAAACAAGATATCCACAAGAAGTTGATGTGGAAAGAATATTGTGAGAATAAAAGTGAGAAGAGTTATGAAATATATAAAGCTCAGGCCTGAAAAGTAACAAGTATTGTGCAGAAAACTAAATCTGAGTTAGAAAAGAAATTGGCCATGCAAGCTAAAGGCAATCCAGAAAAATTATTTATTTTCATGCCACAATCGAAAGAAAGAAAATATGAAAGAATAACTTTATTGAATGCAAATGGTACTCAAGCGTCAGAAGCTAATGAGATTGCTCAGTTAATGAATGCACACTTTGCTAAGATATATCAACCTTCATAGAGGTACACACTGTTGCGCACAAAGCCCATCAAAATGTGGCTTAAAACTCATGCACTGTATCTGCATTCACCACAATATCAAGAAATGCATTCCGCTCACTATACTCTCTATACAAAGAACCTGCTCCTTATGCTCCTGCTCACATCCTCTTTATACAGCTTTCAGGATTGTTCCCTTGTTCTACCCCCTTTCTAGTATTCTATAAAAAAAATTTTTCCACATTAATCCGGTAACACCCTTTACTAACTTAAATGTCTCAATCATATCCCCTCTCTTCCTCCTATTCACAAGGCTTTGCAAACTGCATTCCCTTAATCTCTCTTCATATCCCACATCCCAAAGACTAGGTACTACCTTAGTCAGTCTTCTCTGAACCTCCCAGTATATCCTCATCACCATGAAAACCTGGGGGGACCAGATCTGTACACAGTAATCCATACAAGGTCTGATCAATCCAGAACCTTCCTATTTTTGCACATTAAGGTCCTCCATCATTGCCATAGTCTGATATGATAACTTGACAACTTGTGCAGTGTGTGACCTATGAACTTCAGATCCTTGTCCACCAACACTCCCAGTTCTCTTGTTTCCTCAACTTCTTTCAGAATTTCCTCACCAAGTGCATACTTTGCATCCCATTGTTGCCTACCAAATTTCAGGACCTTACATTTTGCAACATTGAACTGACAGTTGCATACTGTTACAATCTGTTCAAATCCTCCTGTAAGGCCACAACATCTGCTTGATTCCTCATCACTCTCCACAGTTTTTCATCATCTGCAAACAGATGTATATCACCAGTTAAACCCATCCCAGTATCATTAATATACAAATTAAATAATAATGGTCCCAAAACAGACCCCTGTGGTACACCAATAGTAACTCTGGGATACTGCATCCCTCTACACAACTTGCTGATACCTGTCTGAGAGCCAGTTGCCTATCCAACTCACTAATCTATCATCCAGTCCCATCTGCTTCAGTTTAGTTACCAATTTGTTGTGTGGCAATCTATCAATAGGCTTTGCAAAATCTTAAGTATACCACTAATATGCATCTCCCTTGTCCAATATATTTATTACCTTGCAATAGTACATAATATAGGACATAAGCAAGTTGGTAAAAAACAACCTCCCTATTTAACAAACCCATGCTGACAAGCACAAAAGTATACCACTGTTATCAATCCTCTTTTATATCCTATCTCTCACCAATCTCTCCAGTACCTTAACTACAACTCCAGATATACAGATCTGCCAATAATTTCTAGCCTTAGCTTTACCTTAGCTTACTTGGTACATAAGCAAGTTTACCAGCTTGCTTATGTACACCACCTTTGTGAAGTGGAACAATTTTATCTTCCTTCAATGCTTTGGAACGTGTGCTGTTGCAAGGCTTGTAAACAGGTAGGCCAAGGCTAATACTAACTCCTTGGAACATTCCCTTAAGACACATGGTGATATGTCATCAATCCTATTGCCTTATTGACATCTAGCTTACCTAACTCCTTGTATACCTCTTGCTTATTCACCATTAAGTCTTCTCTAATTTCATTCTCTACACTTGAGCTTCTGATTTCACACTGAGGATGAAACACCCTGATGAACTGCTCGTGGAACACTTGAACTATATGCTCTATAGCAGTTACCAGTATTCCATTTTCATCCAATAATATCATCTTACCATAATTATTCTTCTTTCTGCTTGCCACATGTTAAAAGAAACTCCCAAGGTTTTTCTTGGCTTAATTTGCTAATTTCTACTTGTACTGCACTTTTGCTGTCCTTACCAACTGAATCGCTTTCATTACCTGCTCTTCATACAACTGATTATTACCATTATTCATCTTATGCTGCCTCCAAAATGCCTTCTTTTTCTAGATTTCATGCTTAAATCCATTTTACACCTACTTTATTCAGTCTTTTTACCTTTGGAATACATTCACACATTAATACTGTTAAGTATTTCTTTGTCAGTTCCCAAGCTTCATTTATTTCTTTTCCCACTAAACTCTTCATTTCATGCTATAGTTCCACGCTGCCTCCTAAGCTTATAGAAGTCTTAATATGGCTAGCCACAACCTAGGTGAGCACTTCATGATCACTCTCATCCACTAGATGGAAGTGTGAAACCACATTCACAATTACATCCTCTGATAAAATGATCATGTCTAAAACTCAGTTCTCGCATATCCCCCCCCCCCCTTTACATATTGCCTGAGATAGTTGTCTCTCAAGAAATTCAGTATATGGTGATAAAAAAAAAAAAATAAAAAATAAAAAATAAATAAAAAAAAATTTATGATATTATAATGATTCACTCAAAATGCAAAGGCTTATATTATTTATGAGTAATAATTAAAGAATATGGAACAACAGTTATGGAAATAAGATGGTCTTTAGGAATAATCCTATCTGGATTTAATACTAAGCTAATTCTGTCTCTTTTTGATTGGTATTTCAACCATATATGGTAACTCTGTTTTTGATTTTGCTGCGAATATCAAATCATTATCAAATCTAATGTTATTAATTCTTTTGCCATTTATTTTTATTCCCATTTCAATTTCTTCATGTTCTTTCATTATCATTTCACTGCATATATTGAAAAGTGTAGAGAATATTATATACCTCTTTTGATATTTGTAGAAAGTATTTTTAACTTGGGTATAATTATGTTAAAGATACCAAGCAATTTTAAACCTGGTTTTACTCCATTTTTTCCCAAGTAAGCAAACAGACAAGATGTCAAGTTTGCGCCTGCAATTGATGCAAGACTAGCTGATCCCACAGGTAGTGCAAGATCAAGGCAACTCGTGGTAAAGGTGGAGCAAGCTCTGATCACTAATCTTAATATTTACCCTTAATGCCAAAACACATCTCCAAGAAGGGGATGTATGATGTTTTGTATTAAAGGCAAGGGGCCACTACCCAGACCGGTTTCGACCTTTATTGAGGTCTCATCAGTGGGAGCCAGGCTAGAAATATCAAGATTTAGTAAAGCAGAGCTTGTAAGTATTTTACCAAAACAAGTTACCATAAGGTGTTATAACCTTATTAAATAAAAATCTCAGGAGGAGATATAAATGTAGAAAGTCTTTTGATATTTGTAGTTTCATTATTTATTTCATTTATAAGTTGTCTTCTGATTCCAGTATAATTCTAAGGTCTTTTGTTTCAATTTGAATGTCTTTTAATATTTCTATCAACTTTTCATGGCTTACTGTGTTAAATTATTTTTGGAAGTCTGTGAAGCATAGATGTATGTTATTATTTATTTCTATTGATCTTTCAATAACAGTGTTTAATTCATAAATTGCATTAATTATGCTATTTTCTAGCATGAATCTTCTTTGCTGTTCATTAAATATATCATTTCATTCCAGAAAGAATTCTATTGTTTACAATTTTCAATAGTATTTTTGAAACATGGGATATGATACTAATTGTTCTAAAACCTTTACATTCTGCTGCATTATTCATTTTTGGTACCAAAATGCAAATAAATATCTTCTGGTAATATGACTGTATCATATATATTCTGGATTAATCATAATCTTTCTGTCAAAATTTTGAAACTTCCAAAGTTTCTACATATTTAATCAGCTTTGAAATAATGTTGAATCTTCAATATCTGCTATTTCTGTATAATTTATTTAAATAAAATAAAGCTGTTTGGCTCTCTCTTTGTTATTTACTATTGCACATCGACCATGAATACACTTATGACAAATATAACTCTCTGATATAGGATTGCTTTGCTATTGAATAAGAGTTCTTGCTCTCTTGAGCTTCCTTGGATTGGGATCCATATAAATCGCATTTAGCAGGGCAATTTTTGTAGATGCTTTTTCCTGGAATATGAGTGTTTCTGCTTGATGGTTGGATGAGCCTGTCACTGAGTAGAACCACTGTTGAGTAATGAGTCAAATGATCCTTCAAGTCACTCATTGAGTGGGTGATCTGAGGGATCACCCAAGTTTTTGGAGGAGGCCTATACTTAAACAAGGTCTCTGAAGAGAAACCAATTTGAAACAGCTGTCAGGCCAGTGAAACATTTATCAAATGCACTAATAAATGGCAAATATACAGAAGCCTGGGCACTCATGTCTTTTAAGCAGCACAAGGCAACTCCATTGCCAAGAATTATATTCTCATAAGCTCTCTGGTCAAATTTTCCAAACTTCTGAAGTTTCTACATATATTTGGTTTTGAAATGTGATCTTTATTATCCACTATTTCTATATAATTCTGTATTTCTATTAAGTAATTTGATATTGGCATGCAATCTGATTGGTTCATGTTTGGACAATCAAATTTGAACTTGCTGGAATGAATAAGTTTTTTTGTCTGGCTCCAAAGAACTCTGTGCCTAGTGTCAGTAGCGTGAGAATCAAGGCCAGGCTTGTGAGATTCGAAAAACGTAAAATACTCTTGTTCTTTAATTCTAATCAAAACAGAATGGCCAGTTTGTCCAAAATTAGGTACTTGACAGATATACAGATAGATAGATATAATGATAATTGATAGGAGGAAGGAAGACAGTATCTAAGCTGATTTGAAGGAAACATATAGATTGATTTATGAAGCATTGTTGCTATTTGTTCAGAGGTTCCTTTAAGGTATGGTATTGATATTCTTTTCACATCAGATTGTAGTCTGAACTGATCAGACTGTATGCTAATATCCAAGTTTTGCAAAGTGATCACTATTAATTGTTCATAATTTTTTTTTAATATTTATTTTAAATTATTTTTAACTACACTTACTACAATTGTTCCTTTGAACTCTACTAGTGTAATATTATATACTTCAGCTGGAGTTTTTGATTAAATTCTATATATTTCTTCTTACATCTGTAAGCTTTTAAAGTTATTTTAATATGACTGGAACTAAGTTTATCTAGCTTCTGATTAATTAAGAAAATATACTGTTATTTTTTGGCTAACATACTGCTACATTTGTTCTGACTAATTAACCCAAAATCAATAGCAGACATATGGAATATATCTTATTATGTTTTAAAGTACAGTATACTCCCAATATAGCAGTCTTCTAGGAATTACAAGAATGTTGGAAGTTTATTTTGCACTTGGTTAGACTATAATAAATTTAGTTTAATCCTTTATCCAAGTGTAAGCAAACAAAGTTTGCACCTGAAAATATCTTCAGGGCTGAGGTAAGGTGGTACAAACACTTTGGCAACTCACAGCCAAGGTGGACCAAGCTCTCATCACTCTTTGTCTCGGTATCTCCCATAATGCAAAGCACATCTCCTTGCGGACATGTATAATGCTATGCATTAAGATAAGGGCCACTACCCATACCAGTTTCGGCCTTTATTGAGGTCTCGTCAGTGGGAGGCAGACCCAGAAGTGGTGGTACCAAAGCAGAAGCAATAGGAGAGGTCATATTTACCTATACAAGTTGCCAACATACAGTCCAATACTGAGACAAGGAGTGATGAGCTTGGTCCACCTTGGCTGCGAGTTGCCAAAGTGTTATACCACCTTACCTCACTCCTGAAGATATTTTCAGGCACAAACTTTGTTTGCTTACACTTGGATAAAGGATTAAACTAAATTTATTATTATTATTAGAATCACAAGAATGTTTGTTAGAGCACAGTTTTTATAGTATATTTCCTTTAGAATAGCCATACCTGTTGGGTCCAGACTTTTCATTAGTTCTTTATAAGTATGCTAGAATCCATTGAATACCTTTTCAGTTTATTAGCATATATTTATATATAAAAAGCAATACATATAATATATGTCTGCCATCTGTTGGGGATTAAAGGAAGGTTTCATTTCATCTCATAAATAAGACTTTCTGCATAAACAACCTCAGTCCAGACAAATGAACGGAGAATATTTCTTAAACTTGTGAAGAACACCCTCAGTCCGAGCGGTTGTATGGAAAAACAATTTCGGTCCAATCACATCAACTATTATCACTATTGCATCAGCCATTATTTTGTTATCAGTGGTTTGTTGAATCACTACTAGTTTTGATTATAGTTTTACTGTTTGGTTTTACAAGTATTTTAATTGTTTTTTAATAATAAAAAGTAATGCGAAAATGATAAGTGATTATTCTAATAGTTCTAATGAAAGTGCAGCTGATACTAAAGAAAAACTCACAAAGAAACAAAAAAAGACAGGTAGGAC
Organism: Typopeltis vanoorti; assembly: GCF_054136105.1. Taxonomy (NCBI): domain Eukaryota; kingdom Metazoa; phylum Arthropoda; class Arachnida; order Uropygi; family Thelyphonidae; genus Typopeltis; species Typopeltis vanoorti. Next base: position 6,312,861 of record NC_143565.1, on the reverse strand, counting down.
AAGAGATGTAATGAAAATTCTTCACGCAACAACGCACGAAGTTGGTCCTGACTGTTTATGCAAAAGGTATCGTTGTTTCGAAACTATTCCTGATGCCGAACGAAAAAGAATTATTCGTGATTTTAACTTATTAGGGAACTATAATGACCAAAACTCTTATTTAAGTGTACTAATTACAATCTTTCCCATAATGAGAAAGCATCCTAGTAAAGGCCGCTTTTCTAGAAAAGCGTCCATCTATTGTAAAGAATACTATAAAGAATCAGAAGAATAAAAAAATAAATAACAGAGAAACTGCGCTACAGAGCTTATACACTGCTAAAGTACCCATAAAATTAGCGAAGTATAACGACCTACTCCACCTGATTCAGTTTTTAGAGTGGCTAAATTCAAAAAAATTTTACGAAGACTTGCTGAATAATGATGCTCCAGAGGATGGCGATGACGACAACGTTGATGACCATCCAATAGATGATTGAAATAAATGATTATTTTAAAACTACAATATTTTAACTACTTAAATTTTTATTACTTTTTATCATATTTCATTTTTTGTGTATTATTGCTTACTTAATAAAGAAGCACTTACCAACCTTTGTTAGTATAATAATTCCCTTAGTATTTATTATCTTTAAAACAAGGGATGCGATCTGATCATTATTTATAAATTAAATAATTAATTAATTAAAAAATCAGATATTACCAATCCAATTAATAAAAAAGTGTGCATAACAACCATTTTTTTATATAGGCACCAACTTAGCCAGGAAAAAACCACTTCAGTCCAGCCATTTCGACAAAAAGGCCATTATTTGCCATTTGTTTTTTTAATTTTTAAGTACTATTTAAATTAATTATGCTTAATATACATGAATGTACCATATCTATTATTTTTTTATTTTGTTATTCTATGTTTACTTGCATTTTGACAACAAGGAAAATTTAATTACGTTTTTTTCAGAAGTCATTATCGTGGACACCCTTCATATATAAAAGCAATTAATTATAATGAAATCACAAGAAATTTCACTTCCTTTGTTTATCTTTTAGGGTGCTGTTGCTACAACAATGACACAGCCATTAGATGTACTTAAAACTAGAACTATGAATGCAAAAGCAGGAGAGTATAAAGTAAGTTTTATTTTCATTATATGAACTTCAAACCTCTGCAGTAGTTAGTTGAAATTCTCATCATTTGCCTGGTGTATATATCCTCTAAGAATATACTCATTACTATGATGATAAACTGCAGTTATGATTTCATTCCTATTATCTTATCAAAATTGTCTCCCAGATTGGTATTATTTTTACCAGGTTCCTGATATGATAGCTGTTACTTTTTTTGTCTTCTCAAAACTACATTAATCTGTTTGTATATGTAGGAATAAAGGGAATGAGTTTATGGCACTGATTGACTCATTCTCTCCAAAGATTGTATCACTGAAACTTGGTTAACTAAGGAGGGTGTTCTTACAGGGATAGAAATTGAAGGGTATTGCATATTATGGCAGGATAGGGAAGATAAACATGGTGGTAGAGTGTTACTCATGATAAGAGATAAATTATGCCCTCTCAGGATGGAGAATCTCAGTTGAAATAATACTAATTGCATTGAGGTAGATCTTTCTAAGACAAGATATTTAGTGGGATGTTGCTTTAGACCATATAGATGATGATAAGCTGGAAATGTTTAGGCAAATTAGTTTGGCAAGTGCAAAGTGAGTGATCATTTGGGATCTTCAACTATAACAATATAAACTGGGCAGAGGAGGCAGCCTGCACTATAGAACTGAATTTTGGCTGTCTTGTGAAACAACTGTATTAGGCAGCATATGGTGGAGGGAACACAAGGACCGAGAGTTTTGGATTTGGTCATACAGATGATCTGGTTGTGACTGAGATATTATACTAGTCCTCAGTGGTGAGAGTGGCCAAGTAGTCCTGACTTAGAGAGGATGAAGGAGCATGTAGAGGTATCAAGTTCCTATCAACATCTAGAAGAAGAAGAATAAAGCCAACTGAAGATAGGAACCATCAATATAAGAAAGTATTAATGGAAAGGAAATTGAACTTGCAGAAGAATTGGAAAAGTACCACATGGACATAATTGGCATTATTGAGACTAAGAAGACAAAAACAAGGTGAGATCTTACTAAATAATGAGTATAGGATGTTATATTTAGCTAATAATGATCAATGAAAGGAAGGAGTAGCAATAGCTTTCAGCACCAAACATGAAGATAAACTTCTTGATTGGAAGAAATTTCAAAAAGAGTTATGTGGGCAAACTTCAAAATGGGACATGGACAATGAAACTTATTTGTGCTTATGCTCCCACATTAGGTTCTATCAAGGAATTTTTTTGAGTCATTAGAGTAAGAAATGAATCCCACCAGGTATATAGGAACATTTTGAGAAAATTTGGAGAAAAGGGAAAAGCTAATAATAATGGTAAGTATTTACTGGACTTCTGCTCAGGACATGGAGTCATTACTAACACCATGTTTCAACATCAAAATGTGCACAAGTTCACATGGAAAGAAGACACGAGAAATAAGAAAAGCCTCATTGATTGTCGTTGTCGATTGCGATATCATAAGGCTGGTTCACAAGGCTGCCAGGTGCATATAAACTGCCTTTGTGCAAACTTTAAAAAACCATGTCCTCCCCCCCTTGAAAGTCAAGTAAAGTAATTAAAAAAGGAAACATTTCTATAATTATAATACATATTTATTACAGTAATATACTTATTACTGTAATAAATATGTATTATAAACAAGGAAATCACATATGAAAAGTAAAGTATATATTATATGTATAACAAAATATTTTTGGATCATATATACATGAAAAATACATAAGTTTATAAATACAATCACATCATGAATGATATCATGCAAATTACAAAATCACAAAATTTTTACCCTTCATTCTTTTAATGCCACAAAATTCTTAATTCACACAAGTCTAAACTATCCATAATATCGTTTTCTACAGATATTATAGAAAAATTTGTTAAATGTTCTTGGGTTATGGTTGATCATAAATAATTTTTAATTATTTTGAGTTTTGAGAAACTTCTTTTCACTGAAGCCACTGATACTGGTAGTGTTAGATAAATTCTTAAAACAACTGAAATATTCAGAAACATATCATGTAAATTGTTCTCATATATGAAGTTCAACAAATCATGAGGGGATATATCTTATTTTTATGAAACATTGTAAAGTTTTGAGTTTCTCGAAAAGAACATTGTCATCAGTATCACGATCATAATGACTTTTATTGTTGCTTAATTTCAAGTGTAAATCTTTGCAATGTTTTAAGATATCTTTCTCTTTCCAGTGTTTCAATTCCTTGACATTATGGATGATTTTAAATATTACATTATTTTTCTTTAACAACATAAACCTTAAAATGATAGAGTACTGTCTAATATCACAAAAAGCTTCAACATCAGTGGATGAAATCTTTCATTTCTTTTCCAAATGTAATGTTTCTGCAGTCAAGAATTTATCTAAGAAACCAGTGAATTCTTGTTTGTTTTGCAATTTCTCTGATCTTCTTTTCCAGTATTGGGCTCCAGACAAAGTTGTTGTTTTTTTTCCTTACAATATTCTTTTTCTGACATCTACAATTCAGTATTTAAAATTTAAATATAATTATTAATTTTAAGAATTTTATTATACATATTTTTAAGATATGTATAATTTAAGATACATATTTTTAAGATAAGATAAATTCTTAATAAGAATTTTTAAGAATTTTATTATACATATAATCAGTCAAAATGGCAGCCCTGCTGGTTCAGGATACAAGAGTATATACACGTATTCCGCACTTGTGGACATCTGATACACAACTGACGAAGCGGGGAAATCCGTACTTTGCATGTCTGAACGTGTGTTATGCACACGGCACGTTGGAGGATTGTAGCAGATGCCTGCTTGCAACGCCTTGCAAAGTAAATTACAGTACGTATTCCTCATTTTATCACTGAGAATTACTGTATTATTATAATTCTCTGTGATAAAATCCCGGCTCCGGATAGTACGGAGGCCGGATAGTTGAGAGTCTATTGTATTAAGTAAGATAAAAATGGATTTACAATTAAATTGTAGGCTCGACTGTACAAACATTATTGAAGAAAAATCGAAACAAATTGAAAAAACAAGAACCTTGGAATCTCAGTGGCAAACTCTGAAGAAGATATTGATTAATTCAGCTAGGGAGGTACGGTGAAGTTGTTTGCAAGGATATAAGAACAGCATGGTGGACACAAGAAATTAAAGAAGAAAGCATACAAAAGTTCCTAGCAAATAAGTCTGCAGATGCCCTAAAAGAATACAGAGAAAATGCAGCGATAGAACCATACTAGAAAATTTTCAACATATCAATACTTGACGTAGAAAAGCTGTCAAAAAGTTGAAATGTGGAAAGGCAGCTGAAGTAGATGATATTCAACCAGAAATGCTTAAGTATGGAGATATAAAAGTTTTGAAGTGGCTATACTGCATAATTCAGAGGGCCTGGTCAGAAGGTCAAATTCTTCTCAATGATCGGAGTAGAGCTCTCATAGTATAGTTCGCCCACCGTTTCCAGGTCCCTGCTTCGCGTCTTTCCAAGAATAGTCGATTCATGCTGAAGGAGAGAAAAAAATGAAGGACGTCCGAATTGGTCGCCAACACGCGAAATCACGTGCTTTATAGGTAAAATTTTCCAACTGTTATACAAGCAACATAGTTAACTACAATAATCATAAAAGAGAAGTTAATTTTCCGACCGGTAATAATAAACAACTCATCCCACTATAAGGACTGATTACCCTATTATCGGAATGGATTCTTCTTTTTCTGAGATGCGCAGAAGTGTCGAGGGACCTCAAATCCGTGGGCGAACTATACTCATCTATATAAAAAAAAAAGCGGGGGGGGAATAAAACTGAATGTGAGAATTACAGAGGAATTTCTCTACTTGTTGATTTAAAATCACAGATAAAACAATGATACACATTATCTCCACTCTTATTCATCATCTATATGGATCACATTATGAAAGAAAGTGGCATCAAGCCTTATATTAGATTGGAGGTTAAAGTTAGCTCTTTGCTTTATGGAGGTGATGCTGTACTCCTAAACACATCTAGTGCAAATCTCCAGGATTCACTAACTAAATTGAACAACAATAATAAATTTAGTTTAATCCTTTATCCAAATGTGAATAAACAAAGTTTGCCTGAAAGTATCTTCAGGACTGGGGTAAGGTGGTACGACACCGGGCAACTCATTGCAAAGGTGGAGCAAGCTAACATCACTCCTATCTCAGTACTTGGATAAAGGATTAAACTAAATTTATTATAGTCTAACCAAGTGAAAAATAAACTTTCAACATCTTTCTCTAAATCCAGAGTAATTTAATAAAAAGGTGGCACACTGTTTCACAACTCCTATTGGTAGAGATGACCTTGCTAATGCTTCTGCCTGGTATCTCCACTTGGGCCTGGCTCCCACTGAAGAGACCTCAATAAAGGTCAAAACTAGTCTGGGGTAGTGGCCCTTCCCTTAATGCATAACATTATATATATCTGCAAGGAGATGTGTTTCGCATTATGGGAGATACTGATATAGTCTAACCAAGTGAAAAATAAACTTTCAACATCTTTCTCTAAATCCAGAGTAATTTAATAAAAAAAAGTGGCACACCGCTTCACAACTCATATAAGGATAAATTCCATTCTCCATATACCTTCATTGGTGTGTAATTTTTTGCTTTCAACTATATTACGCTGATGATGATCCATGATATATGAATCAAAATATCTCTAGTTAATTTATCTTAATTAAATGTTTTTTGATTTTGTCTTCATGTAACTTATACAATATAAATAATACACAGTTTTCTCTCAGGAAACATATTAAGAAAAAATTTTTGACAGTGGCAGATTCTATACCTGAAGTGAAGAAGATAAAGAGATTTGGAGTGAAATGAATGACAAGAGAAAATTAAAGAGGAATTGCTGGTGAAAAAAATATTGTGGAAGACATATACAGAGAGAAGCGTAGAAAAGTTGAATGAGCAATATACACCTTTACAAGGAGAGAAAAATTAGAATATGAATGGAGACTAGCACTGCAGTCCATGGAGAATCCAAAGAATTTTTTTTATATTATTTTTTTATTTTTTGCTCTGTTGCAAATAGGAGGAAAAATTATTGTATATGGATTTCCTTGCTGGATGTGGATGGAACTCGGGTGACCAATGCAGATGACATAGTTGAGCTATTTAATGATCACTGACATCCTGGTTCAGCAGGCTTTATTCTTAGAAGAATAAGGAATGGTGAAGTGTTAGAAGTGAATAAAGCGGATAAATTCTGAATACTGAGTAAATCTTGGTAAATCTGAGAGGGACCAGATGGAATTTCACCACGTATTTTAAGGGAATGTGCTGTGGAACTGACTATGCCATTAACTTGGCCTGTTTATTGAAAATCTTGCAAATATAAAGATTTCTGGATAGTGGAGGAAGGATAAGATTGTGCCGTTGCATTAAGATGGTGGTAGAATGACGGTATCAAATTATAGGCCTGTTTGTTTTTCTTCTGTAATTTAGATTTTGGATAAGAACTGGTGTATACAGAAATGGCAGATGAAGACAATATTATTTGCGCAGGCCAGCATAGATTTGTTAAAGGGTGCTCTTGTTTTAGTAATCTGGTTAATTTTTACAATAGAGTAACAAGAGCAGTGGATGAAGGTCAGATGTACTCTGCCTTTTTGGGGATTTTGCAAAGGCATTTGACATGGTGCCACATGACAAGTTGGTTTTTAAGTTGCAACATATGGGTTTTGGATATCAGGTTAGTGGATTGGATTGGTAACTGACTTTCTGATAGATATTAGAGTTGTATATGGAGCAGGAAGTTTATATATGGAGTTCATTCCACAGGGTTCAATACTGGGACCATTACTGTTCAATCTTTGTCAATGATATGGTCACTGGACTCCAGGTAGATATTCATTTGTTTGCAGATGATGCAAAAACAAAGGCTTGGGAGACCTATTAGTAATGGTACTGATGTTTTGACTCCTCAACAGGAGAATTTGAATAAGCTGAAAGGTTGGGGAAATTAATGCATATATCAGTTTAATGCAACTAAATGTAAGGTTTTGAAATTTTTGATTTACAGATGGGATGCTTCATACTCACTTGCTAGAGTTATGCTGGAAGCTATTGAAAGATTATTTTCATATTAATGCTGAGGAGACTTTTCATATGGTAGTCTGAGAAGAATGAACAAGGGGGCCAAAAGCAAGTAGTGAGTAAAAGGGTAAGAAGTAAATTTTTTACATGGAAAGTAGTAGGAGATGGAATGCATTACCTGAGAGGATGGTGAAAGTGCAGATGGTGGATGAGTTTAAGGTGCACTATGATAGACTTTGTTGATCTCCCATAATGAGGCTTGTGACTCCATAGAGTTCAAGAGAATAATGATAATGTCTTTGTGATCCTCTGAAATTTTTACTGCTGTATTTTGCTTCGAGTAGATAATTTCTCATTACTATTATATTTAAGTAATAATATGGACAGTTCTTAGAAACATCTGCTTTCATTCCTTCCTCCATTCCTATAAACTTAAGCTTTCCAGAACATTACACAGTTGCTGTGTGTAACATGTATGTCTTAAACAAATTATTTTGATTAAAAAAAGAAGACAAGAATTTGGAGATGCATTTAGCCTTTACAGGTTATGAGAAAACTTTTATTAAAGTATTCAGAGAAGAATTATGAAGTGTAATCAAAAAAACCACAATATCTATTACATTTAATTCAATCTATATAAAGTTTATGTAAAGACACAGAAATAAAGTTAGTTATGTAATAAACTAACAGAAGAGATTGAAATTAATAAAAGTCTAAGACAAGGATGTAGTATATCTGTTCAATATATATATATATATATATATATATATAATGATCAAATTATAAAAATATGGAAAATAACAATAAAACAAAGTAGCCATTTAACCAGTAGAGCCATTATCAGTGCAATTCTACATGCATATGATCAGATTATTCTTTCACTTGGTAGAACAGCGGGAAAGAGCAATGATGACAAGGGGCCATCCCTGGAAGTTATGAAAGGAAGCTGTGAGCAAGAAGGTGAGGAATGGTTTCTTTGTGTGGAGGGCGGTTGAACCGTGGAATGCATCTCACCACGATAGAGTTGTGAGAGCAAGAACGGTCAATGAGTTCAAGGAGTGGTATGATAGACTTTGTGTTTCCTAGGAAGGACCTCCCATGATAAGTCTCTTGACTCCATGGAGGCCTGAATAATAATAATAATTATATTACAAAATAATGAAGATGACTTTCAAAAGCAATTTATGAATTAAATAAAATAAGCCTGTAATACAATGTAAAGATATCACAAAAGACGAAGAAAATAATTTCAGAAAATTTGTAGAAACCAACTTTAATTTTATTAAGTAATGATTCACTACTATTCTATGATTCAGAAATAATGACTATTAAAAGGAAGAATCCATAAAATCAAAAAACATTAGAAAAGAGAGAGGGTATTTAAAGTTAAAAATGAAAAGAAGGAATATAGAGAGAAATGGAAAAATATCAGCTACCAGTCATCATCATCGTTTATTTATAATTTTACAATTATGAATAGGAAAACCAATCAAAACAAATAAGTAGTCTTTATACACTAAGAAAAGGATTTCAAGGTTCTTATGACATGAAGTAAAACCAGGCATCTGTGTCATATGCTAATTGACAGATTTCTAATGCAAAGAGTTGGGGGGGGGGGGAATGGGGAGAATATTGCTGATGTATTTCCAATATTGAGTTCAGGGTCTGCCTCTTTTTCTTTTCCCATCTGTAGGGGCATAGAGGACTAGAGCATCAAAAGGTGCAGAGGGTGGGTGTCTGAATTGGTGGCTGAGCCATTTTATTTGGTTTCTTTGAACAGTACTGACTAAAGGATCTTGCTGGGTTTCATCTAATATATTTCTGTGGTTCTCATAAGGCTGTTGAAGTAGTTTGGGGCATCTGTAATGTTGAATTGTTGGCCAACCCGTTTTATTTGGTTTCTTTTCTCTGACTAAAGGATCTTGCTGGGTTTCATCTAATATAGTAGAGTTGGGAATGTGATCTTGCCAGGAGTAATCCAGGATATATACTTCAAACAAATAGTTCCAAAGCTATTTATAATATTGGTTGCTGCTTGTATTCAGATGTTCCAGGTCTGGGAGCTATATGGAAAGATAGACTGGTGCACTTGTAAAGATGAATCTTTGTTTCCTTTGAAATGAGGCGCAACTTTCATACTTGATTAAGACTTCTGTGGAACTGGACTTTCTGTTTTCTTGTCTTAATGTCTGTTAAAGAATTGAAATCTTTTCAAAGAAACCAAATCTGTTCCAAATCAAAAAAATCTGTTCAAAGAAACCAAATAAAATGGCTCGGCCACCAATCCAACACCAAATCAAAAAAAAATCTGAAATGCGTGATCCTAAGTATACCAAGTCCTCTACTTCGTCAAGGTGATCATTTTGATTTATATAGATGTGCCAGTCTGTCTGATTTTTTAATATCTTTATTTTTTGTGAGTTTATTTTTAGTCCAAATATTTCTTTGGTTCTCATAAGACTGTTGAAGTAGTTTGGGGCATCTGTGATGTTGGAGTCAATGAGGACTGTATCATCTGCAAAGCTTAGTTCTTCAAGGTGCATCTGTATATATGGGTCTTTGATGAGGATTCCAAATTTAACTTGAATCAATTAAAAAATATAGTCAATCACTATGGGGGCCACAGCTCAGTAGAAGTGATAAATACAGACGGGGGGAGTTGGGAAGACCAGTGAAACTAGAACAGACAAATGCCTAATACATGATGAGAAAAAATTGATGCCCAATTATTTATTTTACTGTGACATGATATACCATCTTTATGCAGATGAAACCTATATTCCCATAATTTGCTGTAGTGATTAGAAAGGATGTGAAAAAGAACAAGATATCAAGGAAATGTAAATTGCAAAGTTAATGGATAGGAAGAAAACAGGTGATACAGACTTAAGGCAGTGCAAATGCTTTAGTAGATTAAAACAGATGGCTGATCATTTGTAGAGCAAAGAGAAAGAAATCTGTACCTGGAAGTTTTATAAGGGTGCAGTGAACAAGGATGTGAGAAATAAATTTGATAATGAAGAGTGGTTAACGAGCAAAATGCATTTGCCAATATGTACCATAAATGTAAAGTTTTGTGTGATCACCCTTTTTTTTTTATATGAATTCCACCCACAATAGGTAAACCTGTAATACAATAATATCATCATTGGGTTAAAATTAGGTAATCTAGTGACCCCTGGTTCTAGAGATCAAACACTTTTTTTTTGTCCAAGCATTTCAGGCCTCCAGTAAACAGGTTGGTGTGCTTACATTAGTAATGAGATTCTTCTTACGTTTGAAATCTTTTCTATTTACAGTGAGTTTGTTTTCTCCATGGAAGTCCCTCTACTAATAAGACAAAAGAAAACCATCAAGCAAAAAAAAAAAACAGCTTTTGGAGATTGTACAATTTCAATCATTGTCCAAAAAAAAATAAATAAATAGCAATTTGTATTTGGGGGAAAAAAAAGTTTATAACAATTTTGTAAATTTTTGAACCTGCTGAAATTATTCATGTTCATTCTCTATATGACAAATGTTATCAGAACAATTTTCTACAAGGTTTTGGAAGTACAGTGTTATCTGCATGTTCCAATAACTGTTATTAATAGCAGAATTGTTAGGTGTATTATGTAAATTTTGTAAACTTGTAATTATATAATACAAAAAGATTAAAGATAATAAGAGCCCAAACAGACCGACTGATATTATTTATTTTACAGAACAATAACTCCTTTAAAAATTAAAGAAAAATAAATATAACAAGAAATGCATTTTTAAAAATGAATCAATTTGATTTTTTTTTTTTTTTTTTTTCAGAATTTATTTCATTGTATTACTGAAACAGCAAGATTAGGACCTTTAGGATTTTTCAAGGTAGGTTTACGAAATTATCATATTACTTCACTATACAGTATCATTCAGTTGATAAAATTGCATTTGACACAAATGCATTTCATTCATATGTATCAAGAACAATGCTGTTTTCAAGAAAACACTAAATTTGCATTGTAAATAAAAGCATAAGAGTTTTATATAACATTTTTTCATAAGGCATTTTGAAATTCTTAAGATTAATTCAGACAGTTATCTTAGAGATATATGAAGGTTGTTTGAAAAGTTTGGTAAATTTCCAATAGAAGGCGACATAATTCGTTCATTCATACCAGTGTCGGCACGTAACATCTTTATGAACGCAGGCAAAATTTTAGCCACGTGCGATGCGTAGTTCTCATTTGGCAAACATTTAAAATGGCCGTGTTCTCACTTTTCATAAAAACGGAGAAAAAAGAATTTCGTGCAGTGATAAAACACTTTTATTTGAAGAAGTGGATGGCCGCTCAGATCCAAGCCGAGTTACATGCAGTTCATGGGGACTCTGCACCAGCATTAAAAACTATTTATTTTTGGATAAATGAGTTTAAACATGGTCATAAGTCCATCGAAGATGAAGCATGCTCCGGACGCCCGACTGAGGTCACTATGAAAGAAATGATTGACAAAATCCATGTTATTGTTATAGAAGACTGCCGAGTAAAAGTGCATAAGACTGCTGAGATTGTAGGCATCTCAACTGAATGGGTGTATAATATCCTGCACAAAAAATTGCACATGAAAAAGCTGTGTGCGCAATGGGTGCTGCAATTGTCGACTGTCGATCAAAAACGCATGCAAAAAGACATTTCAATGCAATGTTTGGCGAAGTTTAATTGTAATTTGCAGGATTTTTGCTGCATCGATTCATGACTGTAGATGAAACTTGGATCCAGCAAACAGCAGTCAAAACCAAAAAAAAGCGAAGACCGTTTCGTCAGCTGGGAAGGTGATGGCCACTGTTTTTTGGGATTCCCAAGGAATTATCATGATAGACTATTTGGAAAAGGATAAGACAATAACAGGAGTCTATTATGTATCATTGTTGAACCATTTAAAAGAAGAACTGAATAAAGAACAGCCAAGATTGGCATAATACCAAAAAAGTATTCTTTCATCAAGACAATGCACCGTCCCACACATTGGCCGTCACAATGACAAAATTGCACGAATTGAGGTTCAAATTGGTTCCACATCCACTGTATTTTCCAGACTTGGCCCATGTCACTTCTTCTTGTTCCCAAACTTAAAAATTTGGCTCATTGGGAAAAAATTTCTTCAAACGAGGATGTCATCAATGCTGTCAATGACTATTTTGCACAATTTGACAAATCCTACTTTTTAGATGGGATGAAAAAATTGGAAACTCACTGAACCAAATGTGTAGACCTCGATGGAGATTGTTGAGAAATAAAGGTGATTTTTTCCAAAAAAATATGCTTAACTTATTTTTTTACCAAACTTTTCAAACAACCCTTGTAGTGCTCTAACTGAAGTAATGTAGCAGTTATTTTCGCTCTACATTTACCATATATAGTGAAAATACATTGGAAATATAGGTACTGTCAAAGGGCCAAATTCCAGATGATTTTAGTAGAGCTTTCATAGTACCCATCTATTAAAAGGGCAATTAAACTTATGTGAAAATTGCAGAGTAACATCTCTATTGAGTGTTCCTAGTAAGATTTATGTGTACTTAAGAAAAGTTGTGGAAGGAAAACTTGGAGAAGAGCAAGTTCAGTTTAGGCCAAATAGTGATTGTCAGGATCAGATTTCACATTAAGACAAATAGTTGAGAAATCGTGGGAATATAATAAGGATCTATATTTAAGTTTTGTAGATCTTGGCAAAGATATATAACAGGGTGCCAAGAGAAAAGCTGTTTGAAACACTATAATTTTATGGCGTGAATAATACATTATATGAAACAATACATTGTCTATGTTTGAGTTGTAATTCAGCAGTTAAAATTGAAGATGGTACAGGAAGGTTGTTTGAGTTATTTGTGAGACAAGGGTGTACATATCCACCATTATTCATCTATATACAGCACATTACTAGAGCCTCCGTAGCTCAGTCAGTATAGACGAAGATCTTTGGTCGGAAAGCTGTGGGTTCAATTCCCATTCATTAAGTGAGGAACTTTTATCTCGTCTCTTTCGACTGAAGGTAAGTTAGCCAGTCTCATACAGAGGTAGAGGGCTTTTTCACCCAGAAACTCAGGTTTTTTTGTCCCTCAGAACAGGCAGACCAACCTGTGAACACACACACAGAAATTTACTGTCACAAAATATACATATAATCCCTCACTAGGAGGGCTCAACCAGCCTTAAGGGATGGTTGAAGAATGGGATAACCCCATTCAAATAAATAAAATCACATTACTGAGGAAAGTAGCATTGGGCCTGACTTTGAAAATTGAAGATGTTAGTGCTTTATTTTATGCACATGATGGTATCCTCCTAAATAAATTCAGTGTAAGTCTGCAGGATTCCCTGACTAAACTGAGTAACTGCCGTAATAAATTTGGTATGAAAATCAGCAATAAAAGGAAAAAACTGAAAATAGGTAGAAACATTGAAAACTTCGTCCTCATTCTGAAAGGAGAACCTATAGAACAACAGAGGCATTTTAGCTATTTAGATGTGATCTTAGTGATGATGACATATTAAATATGGAAATGAACAACAGAATTAGCAAAGCTGGTATCGTAGGAAGTCAGCTGAATAAATTTATATGGAATAAGAGAGAAATTAGTCAAAACGCTAAACTAGCTCTATACAAGACAGTGTTCTTGTATAGAGCTAGTTTAACTTATGATTAGAAATGTACCTTCAAGGGGATATTATTAGGATATTATGATAGGACTACATGAAAAATTTACATCATTACTAACTTCCTATCTACAATTTTCCTCCAAATCAGTCTGTTACTTGTCAAGACTCCAACACTATCAGATCTTATATTTCTATCATCTAAGGCACTTTGTACCATATCAATCCACCTATATCTTGGTCTTCCTCTGGGTCGTTTATCTGCCAACCTGGCAAAGAACACTGGTTTTGCTAATCTTTCCTCGCCCATTCTGTTTAAGTGACCATACCACCTGAGATTAGCTCTGCTAACGCATTCCTGGATGCTGACAATGTCAAGTTCTTTCCTGATATCCTCATTTTTAATATGATATTGCCATTGATGCCATCTGTTCATGCCTCTAATCTTTCTCAGGACTCTCATATCTGCGGTCTCTAGTCTTTGGTCAAGTGTTTTACTTCTGGCCTATCTCTCAGATCCATAAGTTAAAACTGGCTTGAACACTGTCTTGTATACAGCTAATTTAGTGTTCCGACCAATTTCTCTCTTATTCCATATGAATTTATTCAATTGACTGCTTACCATACCAGCTTTGTTGATTCTGTTGTCTATTTCCATATTTAATTTACCATCTTCATTAAAAATTGTGCCTAAGTAGCTGAAATGTTTTATTTGTTCCACAGGTTCCCCGTTCACAACGCAGTTGACATTTCCAACAATTCTGCCTATTTTCATTGTCTTTGTCTTTTTATTGCTGACTTTCATACCATATCTACTACAACAGTTATTCAAGTTAATCAGGGAATCTTGCAGACTTGTAGCGAATTTATTTAGAAGTATAACATCATCTGCATAAAGCAAAGAGCTGACATTAACACCGCCAATTTTGATATCATGTTTAATACCATTTTCCTTCATAATGTGATCCATATAGATAATGAATAACAGAGGGGATAATATACATCCTTGTCTCACACCAGATTTAGCATTAAACTATCTTCCTGTACTTCAATTCCAACTACTCACTTACAACTCAAATAAAGACTAAGTATTGCTTGATATAATGCCCCATTGACACCATATAACTGTAGCATAGTGAATAGCTTCTCTCTTGGCACCTTGTAATATGCCTTTTCCAGATTGACAAAACTTAAATAAAGATCTTTGTTATATTCCCATGCTTTCTCAACTGTTTGTCGTAAAGTGAAGATCTGATCCTGACAGCCTCTATTTGGCCTGAATCCAGCTTGTTCTTCACCAAGCTTTTCTTCCACAATTCTTCTCAAGTATACTTGCATAGATCTGCCAGGAACACTCAGTAGGGAATACCTCTGTAATTCTCACATTCAGTTTTATTTCCCTTTTTATATATGGGTACTATTAGAGCTCTACTCCAATCATCGGGAATTCGTCCCTCTGTCCAGGCTTTCTGAACTATGCAGTGCAGCCACTGTAAGACTTTTATACCACCATACTTCAGCATTTCTGGTCGAATATTATCTACTCCTGCTGCCTTTCCACATTTCAAGTTTTTGATGGCTTTTTCTACTTCAAGTATGGATATGTATCCCTGACTGCCTGCCTGGTCAGTGTTTTTTACTACTGTGCTATCATCACTGCTTGTTTCTTTTAGCAGTTTTTTCAAAATAATTACTCCATACTTTAAGGATATCTTTTTCTCCCATTTTTCATGTCACCTTTATCATCTATAATTTCCTTTTACAGCACTCTTTCCTCCATTTCTAAGCTTCTTCAACAACCTCCAGAATATCTTACCACCTTCTTGATATTTATTTTCTATGTTCTTGCCCAAGTCCTCCCATGACTTTTGTTTAGCTAGTTTTACACAGTGTTTCACTTTCTTACATTTGTCTCTGTATTCTCTAAGAGCAAAAGCTGACTTATTCGCCAGGAACTTTTGATATGCTTTCTTCTTTTCCTTCACTGCCTCTTTAACTTCCTGTGTCCACCATGGAGTTATGATTTTTCTATCCTTGCAGACGACCTCACCACATGCCTCTCTGGCTGAATCAATCAGGGTTTTCTTCAAGGCTTGCCACTGAATCTCCAAGGTTTGGTTCCTGTTCTTAAACTCTTTCATTTTTTCTTCAATAATCTTTGTGTATTTTAGTCTACAGTTCACATCTGAGAGCTGCTCAACTTTTATTCGCTTTAAAACTTTCTTACATGTTATTCTTTTCAATATGAAATTCAATTTTATCCTGCTCAAGACTAAATAGTGATCGCTTCCAATTTCAAATCCTCTGTGCAATCTGATGTCCTGCTCCAGGGAGAAAACATCACTATCAACAATAACATAGTCAATGAGACTTTTCTTATTCTTTGCCTCTTCTCTCCATGTGAATTTGTGCACATTTTTATGTTGGAACATGGTGTTAGTAATAACCAGTCCATGTCCTGAGCAGAAATCCAACAGATATTTGCCATTATTATTAACTTTGCTCGTTTCTCCAAATTTTCCCAATATATTTTTATATATCTCACAATCATTTCCTACTCTGTTATTTAGATCTCCAACAAGGACCAACTTTTCCTTTTTGATTGTGTCAGTTGCTTTTTCTAAAGCATCAGAAAATTCCTCCACTTCTACCTTAGTAGAACCTTCTGTGGGACCATAGGCACAAATAAGTCTCATTAATAAGATACCCAACAAGGTGCACCACGAGAAGGTGAGGATTGGACATTAGGTCAGAAGCCCTGGTTTGGTTCTTCGCATTCCTTTAAAGGCTATGTGGAGGTCTCCTCTCAGTTATGCAGTTTTGACCCTTAAGCACCCTGGATATTAGAAAGAAACTTAATACTGTTAGTAGTAGCTGAACAGAGCTAACTGCAGGTGGTATGTTTACTTATTATTATTATTACTTTAGTCACATAATTGATACAGCCAGAACAAGAAATTGTCATCAAATTCCTGACATGTACCTTCAAGGGAATATTATTACGATATTATGATAGGACTACATGAAGAATTTACATCATTACTAACTTCCTATCAACAATTTTCCTCCAAATCAATCTGTTATCTATCAAGACTCCAACATTATCAGATCTTATTTCTGTCTTCTAAGGCACTTTTTACTATATCAATCTACTTATATCTTTGTCTTCCTTTGGGTCTTTTTCCTGCCAACCTGGCAGACAACATCCATTTTGCCAATAATAAATTTAGTTTAATCCTTTATCCGAGTGTAAGCAAACAAAGTTTACACCTGAAAATATCTTCAGGACTGAGGTAAGGTGGTACATCCCTTGGCAACTCGTAGCAAAGGTGGACCAAGCTATCATCTCTCCTTGTCTCAGTATCTCCCATAATGCAAAGCACATATCCTTGCAGACATGTATACTGCTGTGCATTAAGAGCGGGAGGCAGACCCAGAGTGGTGATACCAAGGCAGAAGCAATGGAGAGATCATATATTCCTATACGAGTTGCCAGCCAGTGTACCACCTTATTAAATTACTCTGGATTTAGAGAAAGATGTTGGAAGTTTATTTTGCACTTGGTTAGACTATAATAAATTTAGTTTAATATATATTTAATTTTTATTTAATATATTTATATTTTTATTATATATTTAATATATTATTAATATTAATAATAATAATAATTATAATTATATATATTTATTATATATATAATAATATAATAAATATGTAAATATAAATTAATATAATAATATTAATAATAATATTATTTAATATCATATATTAAATATATTATATATTTAATTTAATTTAATATATTTAGTTTAATCCTTTGCCGGCCTGGTTGGCCGAGTGGTTAGTCTCCAGCCAAAAGACTCCGGGTTCGAATCCCGCCGTGGGCATGGATGTTTGTAATTGTCTGTGGTGGTGCTGGTCGGCGGTAGATGGTGTTGATGTAGTTGCTGTCAGTTGGTGGATAGTGGTGGAGACAGAGAGTTGTAGAGCAGGTGCCCTCCTTCGATGAGTCTTTGGACTCCCTGGAGGTGTCAAATATTAATAATAATTTATCCAAGTGTAAGCAAACAAAGTTTGCACCTGAAAATATCTTCAGGACTGAATTAATTTAGTACATCCCTTGGCAGCTTATACTTGGGTAAAGGATTAAACTAAATTTATTATAGTCTAACCAAGTGCAAAATAAACTTCCAACATCCATTTTGCCAACCTTTCCTCTCCCATTCTGTTTAAATGACCACACTACCTGAGATTAGCTCTGCTAACACATTCCTGGATGCTAACAATGTTAAGTTCTTTCCTGATATCTTCATTTTTTAATGATATTGCCACTGATGCCATCGTTCATACTCCTAATCTTTCTCAGGACTCTCATATCTGTCTCCAATGTTTTATTTCTAACTCAGCTCTGAGATCCATAGGTTAAAATTGGTTTGAACACTGTCTTGTATACAGCTAATTTAGTGTTTTGACCAACTTCTTTCCTACTCCATATTAATTTATTCAGTTGACTTCCTACCATACCAGCTTTGTTGATTCTGTTGGATATTTCCATATTTAATTTACTAGCTATTTAGGCACTAAAAATTGTACCTAAATAGCTGAAATGTTTTACTAGTGCTGTAGGTTTTCCATTCATATTGTAGTTGATATTTTCAATGTTTCTGCCTATTTTCATTGTCTTTGTCTTGTTATTGCTGATTGTCATACCAAATTTATTAAAACAGTTATTCAGTTTAATCAGGGAATCTTGCACTTGATTTATTTAAAACTATAGCATCTGCTTAGTCTGTGTGGTTAGCCGAGTGGTTTCGCATTCCACAACCAAATGCCTGGGAAAGGAGTGTCCTGCGTTCGATTCTCATCACTAACATGAGGAGCTAAGGATCTTTCTCAGATATATCCAAGTTAGCTGGTCTTGGTCATGGACTGCAGGGTTTTTCTCTCCAGTTTATCTAGGGTTTTTCCTCTCGCAAAGCAGGCAAACCAGTCTTAAGAACAGAACGCTTCACAGATAATTACACATGGTTGAGTGTGGGGGTAATGACCCCACCTCATAGTGAATTATGACGCCCAAAAATGGGAGGCTAAAGCCCTATATAGGGCTGTAGTACCGAAGAAGATAAAGAGCTGAGATTAACATTTCCAATTTTGAAATCAGGTTTAATACTGCTTTCCTTCATAACATGATCCATATAGATAATGTATATCCTTGTCTGACACCAGATTTAACATCAAATCATCGTCCGGTACTTCCTTCCATTCTAACTGCTGACTTACTAATCAAATAAAGACTATTTCTTTTATTACACAGTGATCAGCATTCATATTTATGAATTTAGGGACACAAAACACACGTGTTGTAAAGATTATTTTACTGATTAATAATAACTTGACGTTTCGACCCCTGTATTGAGGTCATCATCAGAAGGATACGTGTGTGTGAGAACCAAGCTACGTGCTGTTGCACTCTATACAGGTAAATTACATCTATGTTGTTAACTAATCTTTTTTCTTAGCCTGCACTCTAGTGATTTAAAAAAAAAAAAAAACCTACAATAAACTTTGCTAAAGTCCTCATGTACTAGGATTCTTCTGGAATTATACAGTTCATATTGTTATATTACGATTATCTTCTGGATTTGTACAGTAAGGTTGCTATTGAATGGTCAGGGAAAAAAAAACACTTCACCAAGTCTTCTTGTATTGAGATTTTTTTTTTTCTTTGTGGTTGATATGAAGGTTGCAAATCGGTCCTCCACATTCTTTGAATGGTTAGACCATTATTTTTATTCAGATTCGGATCATGTTTGAGCATTTCACATGCTTCCTTGAATTTCCGTTCGAACTAGGATTTGGTGAGGTGTAGGGACTTGGTACCTTTCCAATCAATTCTGTGGTATGTTTGGAGTGCGTGGTAAGAAAGGCCGGTTTTTCCAAAATGGAGGTATTTTATGTGTCGTTTGTGTTCATCCTTCCTGATTGGGATGGTTCGCCCTATTTCCCCTATGTATGGCATGTTACATGTGCATTGTATTTTGTAAACCCCTGGGTGGGCTAGGTGTGGCAGAGGATCCTTGGAAGAACTGAGTAGGTGTCTTAATTTTGTCAGGGGTTTAAAGGTGGTTTTGATGTTGTATTTGTGTAGTGTTCTGTCTATTTTTTCAGATATGGCTCTAACAGATGGTATAACAATAGCATTCTTGAAATCGTTTTTGTTATTAGTAGGATCTTTGTGGAGGATCTTGTGAATGGTTTTTATACTGTATCCATTTTTTACAAAGGTATGTTTGATGGTCTCATATTCATGGTTAAGAGCTTGTTCATAGAAAAAATGAACCATTCGGTATCTGACCACAACACCTACCAAATGGTAAATTACAACCCCATGCAAAGCAACAAAAAGAAAACTACTTAAATACTTAAGTAGTTCAGTGTCGAGTGTTTTTTACCACTGTGCTGTCACTGCTTGTTTTGTTTAGCAATTTTTCGAAGTAATTACTCCATACATCAAGTATATCTTTTTCTTCAGTTTTCACATCACCTCTGTCATCTCAAATTCCTTTTACAGCACTCTTTCCTCCATTTCTGAGCTTCAACAACCTCCAGAATATTTTGCCATAATCCTGATATTTATTTTCCATGTTCTTGCCAAAGTCTTCCCATGAGTTTTTTTTAGCTAGTTTTACACTGTGTTTAGCTTTCTTACATTTGTCTGTATTCTCTAAGAGCAGAAGCTGACTTATTTGCCAGTAACTTTTATCTGATTTTTCTATCCTTGCAGACAACCTCACCACATGCCTCTCTGGCTGAATCAGTCAGTGTTTTCTTCTTGGTTCCTGTTCTCAAATTCTTTCATTTTTTCTTGAATAATGTTTGTGTATTTTAGCCTACAGTTCACATCTGAGAGCTGCTCAACTTTTATTCGCTTTAAAACTTTCTTACATGTTCTTCTTTTCAATATGAAATTCAATTTTATCCTGCTCAAGACTAAATGGTGATCACTTCCAATTTCAAGTCCTCTGTACACTCTAGTGTCCTGCAGCAGTGAGAAAACATCACTATTAATAATAACATAGTTAGTGAGACTTTTCTTATTCTTGCCTCTTCTCTCCATGTGAATGTGTGTACATTGTTATGTTGAAACATTGCATTAGTAATAACTAGTTCATGTCCTGAGTAGAAATCCAACAGGTGTTTGACATTATTATTAGCTTTGCTCTTTTCTCCAAATTTTCCCAAAATATTTCTGACAATCATTTCCTACTCTGTTTAGATCCCCAACAAGGACTGACTTTTCCTTTTTCATCATGTCAGTTGCTTTCTCTAAAGCCTCAAAATATTCCTCCACTTCTACCTTAGTACAGTCTTCTGTGGGAACATCTTCGTATTGAAGGTTCGCAATTATGGATTTCTACACCACTCTATTTTCTGCCATTCTTTTGATGTCACCATATAATTTAGTAAAGAAGGAATTCATTCCTTCTAAAATTACTTTACTAAAATCTCTGGCTGACCCTCTCATTATATGTCCGGCCATTCTCATCTTCCTATTCATGATGTGAATATTCTGGGTGTGCTAGGCGTGCAGTGCTCATCCACAAAATATCAGTATTACCGATATTATATTTTTGCATTTATTCCCGTTAAAGACTCCCGTAATTGTTTCCTGGCTTCACGTGATTCCTAAAATTACACAGTATACTAATTCTTCATTCCCCTCTTCATGAGGGCAATGAACCATTAGTGCTTCATGAAGAGGGCACTTTTCGACGCATAAACATTGCATCACATTTGCGTTAATAGCATGGAGGTGCTTTCAAAATACATACACCTTTGAACCCTTTGAAAAGATGTAAAGCGGGCACAGTAGGCCAAATTCTTAGCATTCTGGTAGTTTTAACCTGCTGAGAAGGCTGGGCAGGGTGAGCTCTGAAACAATAGCATCTAGAGGCTGTGATTGGTTATTGTGTCAACCAATCGAATTGAATGTTGTCATTTGTCATGAGTTGCTGTTTTTATTTTCTGAGTTTCATCTGTTTTGCGTGCGTGAAGTGTGAACTGACATGGTAGGCAAGTTTTTATATATAACATAAACAAGTTTTTAGTGTATAATTTTCTATAAATTTGTAACTTTTTTTGCCCATGTTTAGAATGGGAAACAGTGTTCACAATCTACTGAGTGTCCCATTTTCTGCCAGAACTTTTGTGGATTGTATGACTGTACTCAAAGGATGTAAACTTCGTCCTCCTTTCCAAATTTACTGAGCATGCACAAAGATGCAGAAACTGAGTATATATGAGACGTGTCTCTATTTTACAATACAGTACAATAGAATGGTTAACTGGATGTGAAGTGCAGTCAAGACTTTTGTTGGCCTTTTTTATTATTCTCCAGAGAGAAAGGCATTTAGAATAAGCATGGATATTCTGATCTTAACCATTTAACAGCAGCAGTGCAAAAATCTGCATGCTCCCAATCACATGATCAATCATTTCTAAATCTCAAGATGTTTGGAAAACAAAGAATTGACACTCTCATTGACAAACAAACAAAGAAAAATTAAAGTTACCCATCATAGTATTTTACCTCGCTATGATAAAAATTAATTAAGAAGAAGGGCTATGATGACAAATTATTCGATGCATAGGCTGTGTAGAAGGAATGGATGAGAGTTTTTGGATGTGTGGAGTGAGTTTGAGGGAAGACTGGATTTGTATAAGAGAGATGGCCTACACCTGAATGCGTTTGGTATCAGGAGTCTAGAAAAACTAATAACTGGTATGAGAAATAACACAGAGAGTCAGGGAAACTAAATTATAAAGGGAGGAATGGTATGAATGTAAGTGTAAGAGAGACAATGTTATATAACTGTGTTAATGACACAAATGAGCTTTGTCATGGAAATCTTGACGAGGAGAGAATAATTTCGGGTTTGTGTTCGTCCGCTTCTGACCCATCAGATGTGTACAAAAATGTCTATTCTCTAATGCGTTACACATGTAAACATCTTTGCACATGATTGGACAACTGCAAGTTGTCCAACTGTGTCAGATAGGCTGCAGACAAGACAGTACAAAAGAGAAAAAATAGGTAGATTATTATGTGTGTACACGAATGCTAGGAGTATCAGAAACAAAAGAGATAGTTTGCTGCCTTAGTCAATATGTTGCGATCTGAGATTGTTGGTATTAGTGAGACTTGGCTATCCGAATCAGACCTACTAACTGGTATCGAGTGTCAAGGGTACAATATTTTTAGGAAGGATAGGAGGGGAGAGGACGTGCTGCTAATGATATCAGATGACTTGAATCCAGTTAGAGTTGAGACCTATGATTGTAGTACTACTACTAACAATATTTCATGTGGCAGTGAGTTTGAAGCCATCTGGTGTGAGGTGGAATCTAACAAGACTAATTACATGGTGGGGTGTTATTACAGACCTGATGGATCGGTTGCTAGTGATGAAAAAATGCATCCCCAAATAGAAAAGATGAGTGCAAAAAAGAGTAATCATAATGGGAGATTTTAATTATCCAAATATTGATTGGGTAGCAGTAGAATCTCATGAGAAGAATGAAAATGCATTTAATGAGCTGTTGTGGGACAACTTCCTCAAGCAGCACATGACAGAAGGAACTCAAGGGCAAAGAGTGTTAGATTTGATTAATAGTGTCAGAGGACATTTCAGTTAAAGATGTAACTGTTCTGCCTCTGGTTCGTGAGTACAGTGATCATGTGGTACTCACTTGGGAAGTGAATAAGTTTATGAATGTTCCATTCAGAAAAGGTTACATGCTGAACTACAAAGCAGCATGTAATCTACAAACGACAAATGAATGGGATCAGTTGCTGGATGGAAAGAATATCGACAGTGCGCATGGGAGGCATTTAAACAACACTTGAATGATTTGATATCAGAATGTGTTCTGAGAGTTTGAAGAATAAATAGAGTAGGAGTCAAATAGATGTGTAATCTTATTAAGCAAGAGATTTGTAAGAAAAGGACGATGCAGAAGGAATACCATTTACATAAGGATGATGTCCATTATCAGGGCCATCGCTAGATTAGATCGTGTCTTGAAGCAAACAATTAAATATCGCCCCTGATGGATTATAAGACAAAAATATAAAATAAGAAAATCTCCAATTGCTATTTTGTTTTTATTACAAGAGAAACATTAATGCAAAATTATTACATAATAATAGTAATTAAATGTTTGCTCTACGAGGATATCGCACAATAAAACTGTTTATAAGCTCTTCTAAATTTAAATTATAAGCTATGTTCACCTCTATCGATATAGTTGCTTGCTAGACCAACCAACCAATCTTTCTTGGGTCATTGCTTTTTTTTGGAAATGATTTTTAATCAGCTTAAGCTTGGAAAAATTTCTTTCCCCACTTGCTAAGCTAACAGGAATTGTTAACAATATCCTTAGGATGGTGGTTGCATTAGGATAAATTTCTACAAGATTTTGGTTATATATGATAAAATTTAGTGAGAACCACTTTTCTTTTGTATTATTTTTGAGAGAATTTTTAATTCTTCAAATAAATCTATTGCATTTACATCAGACGTAAAATATCTTGTTGCCCTAATACGGCACCTATCATAATATGGCTAAATGAGTGCCCTTAATTAAGCGGCACCATGAGGCAGGCTGCCTCTATGCTACACCGTCGACGGTACTGTCCGTTATAAGCAGCAGGCTAGAATAGTCACAACTGTTGTACAGAAAGCAAAGTTTGAGTATGAAAAGAAACTGGCTCTGCGTGCTAAAGACAATTCACAAGAATTCTATTGATATGCTGCAAGTAAAAGAACAAATGAATATGAAAGAATAACTCTTTTAAATCCAGATGGCATGAGGGTTACAGATGCAGAATAGGTTGTTCAGCTAATGAGTGCCCATTTTGTTAAAAGCTATCAACGTGGTGAACGCAACATTGAGCTCACTGTTACTTCCTCACTAGATGAAGAAACACAGGTGTGTGTGAGGCCGATGTTTTAGAACTGTTGAACAAATTTAATAAGAACTTAGCAATAGGGACTGATGGAATATCAGCACATGTGCTAAAAGAGTGTTCAGCTGAACTGGCCATTCCTTTGACCAGGCTGTTTAATATGAGTCTCAGAACAGAGAAGATTCTGCAGGAATGGAAGGAATGTTTGGTAATTCCATTGCACAAGGGTGGTTCAAAGACCGATGTATCCAACTATCGACCAATTAGTATCTCAGGAGTGGTGGTGAAGATTTTGGAAAAATTGGTTAGGGCTCGCATTCAGAAATAGGTTGACAGTGAATCTCTACTTTGCAATGAACAACATGGGTTTACTAAGGGAAGGTCATGTTTTAGCAACTTGCTCACATTCTGTAACAATGCTACCATTGAACTAGACAAGGGGAATGGATACACCATGATACTTTTGGCTTTTGCTAAGGCTTTTGACAGATTACAGCATGGCAGACTGTTGCATAAATTGGAGAAAATGGGTTTGGGTTATATAATATTAGCATGGATAAGAGGATGGCTGACTGACAGATATCAAAATGTATTATACGGGGGATCTGAGTCTGCAAGGTTTAAGGTAACAAGTAGTGTACCACAAGGATCAGTGCTTGGTCCACTGTTATATAATCTGTACATTAATGATATTGGGAAGGATTTGACAAGCGACATATAGCTATTTACTGATGATGGAAAGATAGATAGGGTGATCAGGAATGCTGTTGATATGCAGTACTTGCAGAATGATTTGAATAGGCTGGAATTGTGGGCTTGGAAAAATGGGTGTCAGTTCAATGTGAGTAAGTGTAAAGTCATTCACTTCAGCATGATTAGATATCCAATGTCATATTACATTGGTGGGATTAGATATCTTGGAATATTAATAGATAGGAAGTTGAAATTTAGGGGGCCATGTAGCAAAGACCGCAAATACAGCTCAAAAGATACTTGCAATGCTGAAACAAACATTCACATGTAAACATAAGGATGTTATTTTGCCTCTTTACAAGGCCATGATAAGACCTCACTTGGACTTGTGCGCAGGTCTGGTCTCCTGGTTTCCATTGTGATTCTGATATATCAGAGAGAGTACAAAGGAGAGTGTTAAAAATGATATCAGGATTGAATACTGATTATGAAGACAGATTGAGAATTTCTATCAAACAGGAGAAAGAGGGGTGATATGATTGAGACTTACAAACTTCTGAAAGGATCATGCAGGATTTCAATTGATGGAATTTTTCAATTTATGGAGGGTGGGGAAAGAATGAAAGGGCATCCTTGGAAACTGAGAATGAAGGCTGCCAAAAAGGGAGTGAGAGCTAGATTTTTCTCTTAGAGGGAGTTGTGTGATTGGAATGATTGTCTTTGGATCTTGTGAGTGCAAGCAGTGTGAATGAATTCAAGAATAAGTATGATAGCTGGTGTGTGCAGTATGTGGCCTCCCTCAATGAGTCTCTGACTCCCTGGAGATCTCTCTTAATAATAATAATAATAATAATAATAAATAGGTAAAGAAAAATAGCGACATTTTAAAAAGATTAATTGATGCTTACAGCATCAATTAATCTTTTTAAAGCAAGCAAGGGCTTCCTTTGAGAGGTCATGATGAGTCTGAAGATTCAACTAATCGAGGAAATTATACAGAATTTTTAAATGTGCTTCATTAGTATGATCCACTTTTAGACAGTCATTTAAAGGATTTGACTGTATTTCAAGGAACTTTTTCCCCAGTACAAAATGACATTATTAGCGATATATCTGATGTGGTTAAAGATGCTATAAAAAAAGAAATTGCTGCCACTACATTTGTGGCCATTATTCTGGATTGAACATCTGATGTCATGTCAAAATTGCAGCTATCAGCTGTTTTCCGTTTTGTCCATAATGGGTAAATACAGGGTCTTTTTAAACATGTTGTAAACAGAGTTGAGGAATTTAATATCAAGGACAAGTTAGTCGGCCAAACTTATAATGGTGCCTGTGTAATGAGTGGCCATATTAATGCCTTACAGAGGAAAGTTATCGAGGTATATCCTTTAGCAATATTTACACATTGCTATGCCCACAGTTTGAATTTCGTTCTGAAGCAAAGCCTCTCAAATATCAAAGAATGTAGATTGTTTTTCCAAACTATTAGTGCATTAGTAGCATATTTTTCTAAATTATCAAAAATAATAAATGCTTTGAAAGATTTTGTTGCTAAAAAATTGCCTTCCGTCGCACCAACCAGATGGAACTTTACTTCCTGTTTAATAAGCACAGTAAAACATCACAGAAATCAACTCATTGAATTTTTTGAACACATAGTGGAGATTTCTGGGGAATGGGACCTGGATGCTGTAATCAAAATTCGTGGGTTTTTCTTTTGCATTTCTTGCAAAATTTTCAAACAATTTTGTTGTTAGAAATTTTTTCTGTTTTATTTGACTATACTGATGTCTTGAATAATATACTGCGAACTTCATCCTATGATATATTGTGCTGTTGTAAAAAAGTGCATGACACTATGAAGCAGCTTAGGAATGACAGGGAACATGGATTTGATGATATGTGGGTTTCTGTATCAAAAGAGAAGCATACAGTTGATGATTTGAGACCTAAGAGACGAATAAGACCGGAAGAGACAGAGAAAAGTATGTGCCTTCAATTATACCAGGGAATAGTTGACTGCATGTGCCTGGAGATGGAAGAAAGATACTCTTCACTTTTGAAACTTGAATTTTTTTTCGACTTCTTTGTAGTGAAAGATATGGTCAGTATATGAAGACATTTCCTGATGGTAATTTAGAAAACTTAAAGGATTTCTATGGCCCATTTTTTGACTACATTCGCTTGAAAAATGAACTGAAAGTACTATTTTTTTCTGAAGAATTTGCCAGAAAACCAGTGCATCACTTATTAAAATTCATGCAAGAAAATCAACTTTAGATTGTATTCAAGGAAAGTTATAAGTTAGCAGAACTTATTATGTCAATTCCGAACTCTACTGCTATAGTCGAGCACTCTTTTTCGGCTATGAAGAGAATATGTACATGTTATAGAGAAACACAAACCACACAGAAAGACTGTGTGGCCTAAGCTTAATTGCTATTGAAAAGACATTGATGGAACTGAAGGAAAAAATTTTCCTTCAGTTCCACATCATAAAACTTAATTTTATGATGTGCTAAACACAATTCCTAAAGAAAAACAGATTGGAACTTGTGTATAAATAAAGTAAGTAAAACAAGTTATTTCAGCCTTTCTTTGGTTCAGTCTGGAAAAATAATTTCCTAAGTGATTACTTTTCTGATTTCTGTGTGTATTATATGGCTGTATTTAACAGTCTTATCAAAATTCAAATTATTCATGTCTCAATCTAGTATTTATCAATGATTAAAATAAAAAAAAAAAGCATAAACCCTTTGTGCTTCTCACATAAACAGTGTGCATGAAGCATAGCTATTGTTCACTTGACCTTTATGCTTTCCACATTTAAAATTATATTCCATTTTAAAAATTATATTAATTGATAAATTAAAGTATTCAAAGTTATCCTACAATTAATTGCATTAGACCAGTTAAAATAAGTGCTGATGCGCTATGCTCTCTTAAAACTTTCATGAATCAATAAAAATGCAATCACATGACAAAATTTCATGCCGGCTGGGGCGTCGCCCGGTTAAACAAGGCCCCCGTTGTTTTCGCCAGGGAACCAGGGCGAACAGCGAAAAGTCAGCTACTGGAACAAATCTGAAAACAAACCCCAACTCAACATCACCAGAGTTAAAGATCGGTACTATCAACGTAAGAAGCCTGAATGGCAAAGAAATGGAGCTAGCTGAGGAATTAGATAAGTACCAGATCGACATAATAGGGGTGACTGAAACAAAAAAGACCAAAACTGGTGAGATCTTTCTGAGCAATAAATACAAAATGTTATATTCAGGCAATAACAATCAAGGAAAAGAAGGAGTAGCCATAGTATTCAACACAAAATACGAGGCTAATCTTCTTGAATGGCAGTCAGTCTCAAGTAGAGTAATGTGGGCAAATATGAGAATGGGGAACTGGACAATGAGACTTATTTGTGCCTATGGTCCCACAGAAGGTTCTACTAAGGTAGAAGTGGAGGAATTTTTTGAGGCTTTAGAAAAAGCAACTGACACAATGAAAAAGGAAAAGTTGGTCCTTGTTGGGGATCTAAATAGTAGAGTAGGAAATGATTGTGAGACATACAAAAATATTTTGGGAAAATTTGGAGAAAAGAGCAAAGCTAATAATAATGGCAAATATCTGTTGGATTTCTGCTCAGGACATGGACTGGTTATTACTAACACCATGTTCCAACATAAAAATGTGCACAAATTCACATGGAGAGAAGAGGCTAGGAATAAGAAAAGTCTCATTGACTATGTTATTGTTGATAGTGATGTTTTCTCCCTGGTGCAGGACACCAGAGTGTACAGAGGATTTGAAATTGGAAGTGATCACTATTTAGTCTTGAGCAGGATAAAATTGAATTTCATATTGAAAAGAATAACATGTAAGAAAGTTTTAAAGCGAATAAAAGTTGAGCAGCTCTCAGATGTAAACTGTAGACTAAAATATAGAAATATTATTGAAAAGAAAATAAAAGAGTTTGAGAACAGGAATCAAACCTTGGAGATTCAGTGGCAAACTCTGAAGGAAACATTGATTGATTCTGCCAGAGAGGCATGTGGTGAGGTTGTGTGCAAGGATAAAAAAAAATCAGAACTCCCTGGTGGACACAGGAAGTTAAAGAGGCAGTGAAGGAAAAGAAGAAAGCATATCAAAAGTTCCTGGCAAATAAGTCAGCTTTTACTCTTACAGAATACAGAGACAAATGTAAGAAAGCTAAACAGTGTGTAAAACTAGCTAAACAAAAGTCATGGGAGGACTTTGGCAAGAATATAGAAAATAAATATCAAGAAGGTGGCAAAATATTCTGGAGGTTGTTGAAGAAGCTTAGGAATGGAGGAAAGAGTGCTGTAAAAGGAATTAGAGATGATAAAGGTGAAATGAAAACAGGAGAAAAAGATATCCTTGAAGTATGGAGTAATTACTTTGAAAAACTGCTAAATGAAACAAGCAGTGATGACAGCACAGTGATAAAAAACACTGACCAGGCATGCAGTCAGGAATACATATCCATACTTGAAGTAGAAAAAGCCATCAAAGGCTTGAAATGTGGAAAGGCAGCAGGAGTAGATGATATTCGACCAGAAATGCTGAAGTATGGTGGTATAAGAGTCTTACAGTGGCTGCACTGCATAGTTCAGAAAGCCTGGACAGAGGGACGAATTCCCGATGATTGGAGTAGAGCTCTCATAGCACCCATATATAAAAAGGGAAATAAAACTGAATGTGAGAATTACAGAGGTATTTCCCTACTGAGTGTTCCTGGCAAGATCTATGCAAGTATACTTGAGAAACGGTTGAGAAGAATTGTGGAAGAAAAGCTTGGTGAAGAACAAGCTGGATTCAGGCCGAATAGAGGCTGTCAGGATCAGATCTTCACTTTACGACAAATAGTCGAGAAAGCATGGGAATATAACAAAGATCTGTATTTAAGTTTTGTCGATTTGGAAAAGGCATATGACAAGGTGCCAAGAGAGAAGCTATTCAATACGCTGCAGTTATATGGTGTCAATGGGGCATTATATCAAGCAATACTTAGTCTTTATTTGAGTTGTGAGTCAGCAGTTAGAATTGAAGGAAGTACAGGAAGATGGTTTAATGTTAAATCTGGTGTGAGACAAGGATGTACATTATCCCCTCTGTTATTCATTATCTATATGGATGACATTATGAAGGAATGTGGTATTAAACCTGATATCAAAATTGGAGATGCTAATGTCAGCTGTTTGCTTTATGCGGATGATGTTATACTTCTAAATAAATCCGCTACAAGTCTGCAAGATTCTCTGACTAAATTGAATAGCTGTTGTAATAGATATGGTATGAAGGTCAGCAATAAAAAGACAAAGACAATGAAAATAGGCAGAATCATTGAAAATGTCAACTGTGTTGTGAATGGAGAACCTGTGGAACAAGTAAAACATTTCAGCTACTTAGGCACAATTTTTACTGAAGATGGTAAACTAAATATAGAAATAGACAACAGAATCAGCAAAGCTGGTATCGTGGGAAGTCAATTGAATAAATTCATATGGAATAAGAAAGAAATTAGTCGGAACACTAAATTAGCTGTATACAAGACTGTGTTCAAACCAATTTTAACTTATGGATCTGAGAGCTGGGTCAGAAGTAAAACACTTGACCAAAGACTAGAGACCGCAGATATGAGAGTCCTGAGAAAGATTAGAGGCGTGAACAGATGGCATCAATGGCAATATCATATTAAAAATGAGGATATTAGGAAAGAACTTGACATTGTCAGCATCCAGGAATGCGTTAGCAGAGCTAATCTCAGATGGTATGGTCACTTAAATAGAATGGGAGAGGAAAGATTAGCAAAACAAGTGTTCTCTGCCAGGTTGGCAGGAAAACGACCCAGAGGAAGACCAAGATATAGGTGGATTGATACGGTACAAAGTGCCTTAGACGATAGAAATATAAGATCTGATAATGTTGGGGTCTTGACAAGTAACAGACTGATTTGGAGGAAAATTGTAGATAGGAAGTTAGTAATGATGTAATTTTTTTCTTGTAGTACTGTCATATCCTGTACACCCCTTGAGGGTACATGGCAGGAATTTGATGATGATGATGATGATGGTCAAATTGACGTGAATTTTGTAGCACAGGTTGCTAAGCCATGTGACAGCACACCCAACCTAAATGGGCATGCAATGCCACCAAAGCATATACCTCCATGTGTCTTAGTTGCAGCTGTACAAGTAGGAGGAAATGCTATTAGAGTTCTAGAGATGTAAGTATGGTTGTATTTAAAAAATAAAAAAATTTACAAACAATTAATAGCAATTCCTTCCCAGAACTTAGAGATAGGCATACAATCTATTCAATTAAAATTCGTACAGTGGCATAGGGCCTCACACGATTCAAGAAATACACAATCAAATTTGAACCTACTGTGCTGCTGCATCTTGGTCTGGTTCTAGTGAACTCTGTGTCTAGTGTCGATGGCATGAGAAGCAAGGCCTGAATCTTCTCATTCCAGAAATCTTATATATTGTAGTAGAATAGATATAGAATAGGCAAATGAATGGGTATATCAGTTTAATGCAACTAAATGTAAGGTTTTGAAAATTCGGATTTGCAGATGGGATGCTTTGTACTCACTTGGTGGAGTTATATTGGAAGAAATGGAGGAAGCAAGAGATCTTATGGTAATTGTAGATAAAAATTTGAAGTTCAGAGTACATATTGCGAAGGTTGTGAAGACATCACACAGAACTGTTTTGATGATGAGAGATAAAAGTGTGTTAGTTTTATTGTATAAAGGTTGATCAGACCACATCTAGATTTCTGTGCTCAGATCTGGTCACCTGGTTTTGAAGGGAATGAAGTAACCTTGGAGAGGGTGCAGAGATGGATAACAAAAATGATATCAGGACTGTACAATATTGATTATGATAATGGACAGAGAGCATGTAGACAGAGTTTGGTAGATAGATGAGGGGAAGGGGGGGTAATTGCACCATTTAAGCTGTTGAAGGGTTATTTCCATTTTCCATATTAACACTGAGGAGATGTTTCACATGGTAGAATGAGGGGAAGGAACAAGGATAAGGGGACATCTCTGGATAGAAAGTAGTGGGTAAAAGAGTAAGAAGTAAGTTTTTTTTTTTTTTTTTTTGCATGGAAAGTAGTAGTATGAAATGAAATGCATTGTCTGAGAGGATGGTAAAAGTGTTGATAGTGGATGAGAGTTTAAGGAGTTGTACAACAGACTTTGTATTGACTAGCGTTGATCTTCCATGGTGAGTCCTGTAACTTCATGGAGGTCGAAAAATAATAATAGTTTTCCACTAGAAGGTAACTTACACATTATGAACCAAAGAATGAATTAAACACTTAGCATCTTGTTTAACACATTCACACCAGAATGTATCTCATCCTGACTAGTGTGAAATAAGATATTTAAACTGATATTTAAACTGTTTCTTAATTTTTAAGTAACATTCTCTACTATCTTTTTTCATTATGTAATATTCTTATCTTTTTACAGGGATATGTACCTGCATTTATTCGTCTAGCTCCGCAGACTATATTGACCTTTATTTTCTTTGAACAGCTTCGGCTCAGGTTTGGACATATACAGCAATAGTTATATATCTAAGCATTTAAAACCATGCACCTAAAGTTTGCTTCTGGACTATTACAGATTGAGCTTGGAAAATTCCACTGAATAAATCAATGTTGCAAAAAAAATTAAAAAAAAAGAAAAGCTCAGTCACTGATCCTCTCTTTGCATAAGATTCAATATATCAAGCTAAAGATTTACAATTAAATAAGATTATTGAAACTGTTTGCCTTGCCAGAGAGTCTTCCATGATGATCTGATGAATATAGCTGCCTTATATAAATGAAGATTGAATTTTCAACTTAGTTTTTTAAGAATTAAATTAATGGTTGCATTTAAAGTTCTGCATTTATAATTAATGAGATTGTAGTTAATACTTGAACATTTATATATGAAGTACATTCCATATGCACTAGAGAGCTTAATATGATATTTTTCATTATCAAAATTATTAATCTGTCTATTTTTTGTCTGTATAGGTGTATTTTTTTTTATTATTATAAAGTTTAGGATCATATATTTTCTGAAATGTTTATATAGTCATTTGGAGATTTCTACAGAATTATAAAATAAGTTAATGGTTTAGCTGTATTGGTTAAGAGACTGTCAAACATGAGAGGGTAAAGGTACACAGAACTCATCAGGAATCTGTAGAAAATGAATGCTTCACTTGCCATTTACTGTAACACAAAAGTTAATTTTTAATTAAAACTTGTTGGCTAAAGAAATATAACTTAATTATATCTCTCATACTGTATTAAATATACATGTTATCTGACTATGGTTGATACTTTGTAGACAATGATATCTTTGAAATTCATCAGTGTATAGTGATTCACATATCCCCATAGCGAAAATCAACCACTGATATTTTCAAAAGGGGAAAAAATATTTGTATTAATCATTTCTTTAAAAAAAAAATGATTCACTGAAAAAGTCACTCATAAATATTAGAAATGATTGACACTGCTTCCCCAATGCTGATAATTTTGATAATTTCTAACATTATTTATGAGCAACTTTCTCGGTGAATCATTTTTTTAAAGAAATCATTAACACAATTTTTTTTTTATTTGTGTTATGAGTGGATATGTCTCGAATCAGTTAGCATGATTGTTTATTTATAGTCTATATTTTTGAAATACATTTCCTCCATTCAAATAACATCAACACATCACAGATCATCCACTTCTAAATTTCACTTCACAATTGGTGTCAAAAGTTCACTTCACAGAATCAGAATGCCCAGTATATGACCCTTTCTTTCTTCTGTATTTGAATAATGCATTCTTGTTTATAGATTCATAGATATTTGAAGGAAGAGCCTTGCAACTTCTGAATTAAATAATTAAATAAGCAGGTAATAGAATAGTCCATTGTAGCTGAAGCACAAACTTGGAGATGGCCTGTCGTGGAATTTTCAAAGTTTCTAGTACTTCCTCAGTGTTGTATTGTATCTTCTTCTTCTTCTTTTTTTTTTTTTTTTTTTTTGTAAAATAGGTGAATAAACAAAATTACAAGGTCACTTGTAACTTTTTCTGCAATTAGATTGCCCAAATGACTAATCCATGACATTTATATAGGATTATGAGGGAAGCAGACCCTAAGAAGTTAACTCATTTTTCACCTCGTAGTCATAACTTGTTGCAGGATAGCATCTAAAATATTCATGATCCCAATAGATTCCTGAACAGTACATGTAATTTCATCCTCTTGTAAACATTAATTTCTAAGATACGACTGGCTAAATATAAGCTTACTTTATCCTATAATTATGGATGTGAAGCTTTTAGTAATACAACTAATTGAACTTGTCAACTTACTTTATAAAGAATCATTAATAGAAATCTTTTTTGATTTGAATCAGATAGCATGAGTGTCTATATTTTTGAAATGCATTTTCTCCATTCAATTAATCAACATATTTTAAGTCTATAATGTTCTAGAGTATTATTCATTTTTTTACTATTTACTTAAGCATCAGTATGCATGTTTATTAAAGAGTCATTCCTCTTTCCGTTTTTGATATCCAGCATCCTTAGTAGATGCTGTTCATTCATTTCAAATGATGGCATAGTTTTCACATGTGTAGTATCTGTAGTTGTTTTTAAAAATTATATATTTGGCATTCAATATTTATAACATAAAAAAAAACCTGTTAAAGATAACTGAATTTATTTTTGTAAAAGATTGGATTCCATATTTTGTGTTGATGCTTTTGCATTAACCTCATTGTTGCTTTGCAGTTAATGCAAAAGCTGTGTGTTTACTTACACAAAATTCGGATAATGTTTAATGTTTTTTATAAACACGCATACCATATACATTCATTAAATTTGGTAAAGGCTATATAGATTTTTATATATTTGGATGTTCTTACATAAAATAAGAGTTAAAAAAATTTCCAAATCCATTATTACCAGTTGTACACATTAAGCAAACATTTCCACACACGCGCGCGCGCGCGCGCACGCACACACACACACACACACACACACACACACACACATTCATTCATTTTATTTTCCTATTTCTTCCTACCAGAATATGCAGTGATACCCATCTTTAATATATATATATTTTTTTTTTTTTTTTTTTTTTTTCAAAAATCATTCAGTTTTTCATAGTTTTTTCTCCAGTTGGTATAATGCATGTATAATTTATAAAACGGGGGGGGGGGGATGCTTGAGTTCCAATTTTTTTAATGTTTTCATTACATTTAATATTCATTATTACTATCACTGAAAACATTATTTTAGAAAATACTACTTTATCCTTAAATTACAGTGATGCCTAATGTAGGTAGCATAAATGAAAATTATTGAAAATTAATTTAAAATTAGCTTTTGTGAAGGGTTATATATGTAGTTCTAGCTTAAAAATAAGAAAGGAATGTTATATTTTGGATATAATTTGTTTTGATTAGTTGATAAAAGAGATGAATCATACTATAATTTGATTAATGTGAAAAGTGCCCTTTTCTGATTATATTTAATATACTTTAAGTCATCACATATATAATTTCCAGTTATATATATGCGTTCGGGAGGGGTGTTTTTTTATTTCTAGAGTGAGTTCCAATTGTTTATTAGAGGTTATTGATATCACTCATTCATTGCAACATATATGAAATTTAAAAAAAAAAAAAAACATAATACACATGATATCCTTTACATATTTGGATCAGTCTGGTATTTATTTTCAGTATTTTATATACAAATAATGCAAAATTATTATGTTTTGTGGTCAGAGTACAAAATCATCATCAGGAATTCAGAAGCTCTCCCTAAGCTGTGAAAGTGTAATTATAACATCTTGCAAGTACTGTTTATCCCAATTTGAAATATGATATGACATAATGATGAGTCATTATTTTTGTATTACTCAAAGAACATTGTATGCTCCCAGATATTCAAGAAATTAAAATAATTCTTGCAAATATTGCAGAGTTTACAGCAACAAATTTAAAATCTAATTATGAGAGATTTCAAGCAATAAAATTTAGATACATATTTCAGTGTTTCAGATTTAGTCAGAAAGTTAAAAAAAAAAAAAAAAATGTATATACCTCTTGGTGTATAGGTTTCCATGTTATCAAATGTATCTTAATACATGTTATCTCTGTTAGATAAATGTGATAATTTTATGTGAATTTTATATATAGTAATGAAGTAAAATAGGTTAAAATGATGAGAAAAAGTTTTTGAGTGATAAGTTATTATAATCCCATAATAGTAGTATCAAATTTTATAAACTGATGTTATTAATGTTATCAAATTTCATAAATCCAGTGTGATTAACAATAAGCAGGGTGTACTTTATAACAACAGAAGAATTGTAATACTTTCACTCTAAGCATCATACATGTTTTTGTTTTTGTTTGGACACTGACTAAAGTGAAAGAAATGACATAATTAAGCAATACATATTACTCTTTGAAGTGTACAAAATGCACATCTTCTGCTTCATGTACTTCCTTCTTCCATAATATTTTTCATGGAATATATGATTGATTACTTAAAGTATTGCGATTGTGTTATTTTTCCACATCATTACTGCCTTGATTGGTATCATACAGCTTTTATTGAGATTTGACTATTACCAAAACACTTGATTGCATGTCAAAGTATCTATTGAAATAATTTGCATATTATATATTCAACTTTAGAAAGAATTGCACATTGAAATTGTTCTTGTAATCTCTACTCTTTTGGTATATTACATTTGAGATTCTGTGATCTATAAATATATTTATCATCATCAAATTCCTGATATGTAACCTCAAGGGGTATACACAATATTATGATAGTACTACATGTTACTAACTTCTAATCAACCACTTTCCTCCTATTATCTGTCAAGACTACAACATTATCAGATCTTATATTTCTGTCTTCTAAAGCACTATTTATTGTATCAATCTACCTAGATCTTGGTTTTCCTCTGAGTCTTCTTCCTGCCAACCTGGCAAAGAACACTTGTTTTGCTAATAATTCCTCTCCCATTCTGTTTAAGTGACCATTGCCATCTGAGGTTAGCTCTGCTAACACATTTTCCTGAATGCACACAACGGCAAGTTCTTTCCTAATATCCTCATTTTTCATGATGACAATATCTAGTATTTTGGTAGGTGTTGCTGAACAATTTGTGCTAGATCATTACTGACAGCAAACAATTCAGCTTCCAACTGGTCTATGAAATTAGAGAAAGGAAGCCAGATTGAATTATGGATTTTGGAATCTCCAAGGAAAATTTTTTTGTCCTTTGAGTAATTAGACTGTTTTGATCAACTTTCATAGTTGAAATCTTGAACCAGAGCAGATCATATAAAGGAAATTCCAGTTCTGATAGCCTTTGGCATGAGATCTGACATAAGCTCTTGTTCTCCCCTTGCAGACATCATGCATGAAGTAATGTGGAAAGTTAAGGTGAGACGTAGTTGTAGAGGATGCCAATTGAGGTTTGAGTTTCAGCAAGGAATAACAGATTGTTGGAAGTTTTTTCACTTGGCTATGCTATATTGGGTTTAATCCTTTATTCAAGTGTAAGCAAACAAAGTTTGCACCTGAAGTATTTTCAGGACTGGGGTAACTCTTTTATACCACCTTTACCATGAGTTACCCCAGTCCTGAAAACACTTCAGGTGCAAACTTTGTTTACACTTGGATAAAGGGTTAAACCAAATATATAATTGGTAGCATAGCTAAGTGAAAAAACTTCCATCAACTTATCTCTAATCCAGAAAATCTTAATAATAAGGTGTGACACCTTTTGGCAACTGTTATAGGTAAATATGACTTCTCTATTACTTCTACCTTAGTATCACCTCTTGGTCTGGCTCCCACTGATGAGACCTCAATAAAGGTCGAAACCGGTCTGGGTAGTGGCCCTTCCCTTAATGCATAGCATTATACATGTCTGCAAGGAGATGTGTTTTGCATTATGGGAGATACTAGGGCAAGTGACGAGAACTTATACCACCTTTACCATGAGTTGCCCCAGTCCTGAAAATACTTTGGGTGCAAACTTTGTTTGCTTACACTTGGATAAAGGATTAAACCAAGTATATAATTAATAACAGATTGTGTTCGAATGTCTATAAGTGGTGCATATCATTGATGTTATTATTGAAATCCTGAATGTAAACTTAATCATGTGGTACTATCATAGCATTCCGTGCACTCCCTTGGAGATGATATCAGAAATTTGATGATGATATATTTGAGATTACACACTCTACTATAAAACATGTCAACCTTTTTATCTGAATAACAAAACATAAAAATATAGTGGTAGCTGCGTGAACTTGTAGTCAGTTACTTGTAAACTTTTATTTTTGCCTTAGCATCACATTACTTAAAAGATACATTCACTTTTTATTGAAAAAAGTGAAAGCAAAGAAAAACAAGCAATGCCAGATATGTCCATTAAAGATTGTACATCTCAAATATACTATATATATTTATTTTAACATCACACTTTTGTCCTAAAAGAATAACTTGAATTTTATTATTGATAACATTTTTTTGATCTGACAACGATTATTTATTAAAATGAAAAAAAATCAACAAATTTGAAATGGTGCTGTCTGGTAGGTAATGGAACCAACAATTGCATTAATAAGATTTTATTTTTTACATCTTTCTTTTAAATACTGTGATAGTAAAGTACCTGTGCTGAAGTTTGTGGAGCCAGAATGACACCACTATATTTTTATTTTTATTATTTTTTTTTTTTTGAAGTACAAAACAAGAGGGATATAAAGAATTATGATCATATGATCACAAATGTAATTGCAATATTGGAAGTTTTTTTCCACTTAGACTATAATAAATTTACTTTAATCCTTTATCCAAATGTAAGCAAACAAAGTTTGTGCCTGAAGTGTCTTCAGAACTGAGGCAACTCGTGGTAAATGTAGACCAAGGTCTCATCACTCCTTGTCTTAGTATAGCTTATACGAGTATCCAAAACTCAAAGTTTAAGTTAGATTTCATTAATAGTTAGCCAGATATTTTAAAATTTCAGAAAGTTGCAATGATTTTTTCTCGAGAACAAATTTTTAAAATCAGAGACATGTCCACAAGGAGATGTATTTTGCATTATGGGAAATACTAAGACAAGGAGTGATGAGATCTTGGTCCACCTTTACCACAAGTTGCCTCAGTCCTGAAGATACTTCAGGTGCAAACTTTGTTTGCTTACAATTGGATAAAGGATTAAGGACTAAATTTATTATAATCTAACCAAGTGGGGAAAAAACTTCCAACATCTTTCTCTAAATCAAGAGCAATTTATTAATAAGGTGAGACACCTTTTGGCAACTCATATAGATAAATATGACTTCTCCATTGCTTCCACCTTGGTATCACTATCTTTGGGTCTGGCTCCCACTGACGAGACCTCAATAAAGATCGAAACCAGTCTGGGTAGTGGGTCCTTCCCTTAATTCATAGCATTATACATGTCCACAAGGAGATGTGCTTTGCATTATGGGAGATACTAAGAAAAGGCGTGATGAGAGCTTGGTCCACATCTTTGGGTCTAGCTCCCACTGACGAAACCTCAATAAAGGTCGAAACCAGTCTGGGTAGTGGGCCCTTCCCTTAATTCATAGCATTATACATGTCCACAAGGAGATGTGCTTTGCATTATGGGAGATACTAAGAAAAGGAGTGATGAGAGCTTGGTCCACGAGTTGCCTCAGTCCTGAAGATACTTTAGGCGCAGACTTAGTTTGCTTACACTTAGATAAAAGGTTAAACTAAATTTATTGTGATTGCAATATATTATCATAGGCCTGTGTAGCTCAGTGGAAGTGGTGCTTGCATACTCTGTGCTAGGCCACCCAAAAATAGGCTTAAGTTCAAGTCTTGTCACTGACTGGAGGAACTTTTTCTAAGCCTTTCCTCAATCAGTTCCTGAGTTAGTTGATCTGCGGCATGGGCAAGCAGGTTTTTCAATCTGTCAACCCAAGAAATTCGACCATAGGACATGCACTATTCAGACAAGAATATATCCTGTTAGGATTAGGTACCAAGAGATGGCAGCACTTGCTTGCCAGTCACTAATTATAAGTTGCCACTTATAATTAGTAAGAGGTCTAGGTCCAGCTATCTCTGATTGGCTACTGATGGAGAGTGAACTTCCCACTCAGTCTCCAAAAGCTAGGTAGGATTAAAAGGCTTCACCTCTATAAGGAATAAAAGGCATTAGCTGATTTATTTTATTTATATATATATATATTATCCTTATAAGTATAATATATATATATATATATATATTATATGTATATTTTAATTTTCCACCATCCACTGATTCAATTTCCAAAGAATAATAGAATGTTTGGCTTTATTTGATGTAGAAAAAGCCAATAAGAAAACCTGAAATGTGGCAAGGCAGTTCGAGTAGGTGTTATTCAACCAAAAATATTCATATATGTAGATACAACGGTCTTACAGGGCTATTATATGTTGGTGGTCTGAAAAGTTGTCGACCATATATGGGAACACTATCGGCAAGATTTTTTTTTCAAAGTTGGTACATCTGTCATGAGCATCCATGTGAAATTGCAAGTCATTCTATCAAGTAGTTTGTTTTATACAGCTGTCTGAAGCAAAACTGCTGTCTGTATCCCTTGAAATTGATAAAATTGAGTATCGCATGGTTAAAAAATTCTTTGTAAAAGAAGGTTTAACGCCAAAAGAAATTCATTCAAAGTTCATAAAAAAAGTTTATGGGCACTCTTCTAATTCGTTTTGACAATTAAGAAATGGGCTGCCGAGTTTAAACGTGGCCATACCACCCTTGAAGATGATCCACGTGAAGGATGTCCAAAAAGTGTAACAACACCAGAAATCGTTGATCAAGTGCACAATATAGTATTGGATGACCGGCGAGTCAAAGTGCGTGAAATTGCTGAGACTAGGCATTTCAAAAGAACGTGTAGGATATTTTTTGCATGAAGAATTGCAAATAAAAAAGCTTTGCACAAGATGGGTGCCACGTTTGCTGACAGCAGATCAAAAACGCACTAGCATGAAAATCTCTGAACAAAGCTTGGAGCATTTTAACAAGAATAAAACTGATTTTGTGAGTCGATTTATTACTATAGATGAGACTTGGATTCACCATTACATACCAGAATCCAAACAGCAGTCAAAACAGTGGACAGAAGCCAGTTGTTCAGTGCCAAAGAAGACAAGGTCATGGCATCGGTGTTTTGGGATGCTAAAGGCATTTTGTTTATTAATTATCTTGAAAAAGGGTGAAGCAATAATCGAAGAATATTATTCCGATCTTTTAACCAGACTAGACGAAAAAATTCCTGAGAAAAGGTTTGCAGAAGAAAAAAAAAATCATCTTTCATCAGGATAATGCAGCTGCCCATAAAGGTATTTTGGCAATATGAAAATTAAGGGATCTGCACTATGAATTGTTAGAAAATCCACCCTATTCTCCAGATTCCGCCCCCTCTGACTTCCATCCCTTCCCAAAACTAAAATCCTCGCTGGTCATCGTTTTTCCTCGAATCAAAATGTGATTGCAGCTGTAGAGGGGTATTTTGCAGATCTTACTGAGAACCACTAGGACGGGACAATGGCACTGGAGCATCGCTGGGATAAATGTATTAGGCTTAAGGGAGATTATGTTGAAAAAAAAAATAATTTTGAAATTATAAAATCGCTTTTTCTTTGTTAGGCCAAGAACTTCTCAGCCACCCTCGAATATAAAATATTTTTTTTATTCATCCTCCTGTGTGAAGAGGAAGATATTAACAAAGAGCTTCAGTTTCTTCTTACTACTTTTCAACAAATGGTTATTAGAAGCAAACAATAAGTTACTTTTTAATCCACCTCCTCGCCATACTGAAGGTACAAATAATGAAAAAAGGCCATATTTCCCTATCATATATCAGCTCCGTTTCGCCAAAAATTGACCAAAGTTCTTAAGAAATACAACATCCGGACTTCACTCCTCTTCTGAAACTCCGTTCCTTGCTAAATAGAGCCAAACAAAGACATGACAACTTTAAATATCCTGGTGTTACCGGATCTGGCGTAACTGTGATAAACCTTGTTTAGGCCAGACGGAGAAATCCATCGAATTGCGCATTAAATATCAAATCAAAGAGACATTACATACTGCAGAACAAGAGCTAGTGCTGTCTAACCATGTTCTGAATTTTAACACGAATGAAAAAAACCTTGTCCACCGAGTTTTAAGGGAAAAATCGAAAATATC
The DNA here is from genome assembly GCF_054136105.1 of Typopeltis vanoorti. Taxonomy (NCBI): domain Eukaryota; kingdom Metazoa; phylum Arthropoda; class Arachnida; order Uropygi; family Thelyphonidae; genus Typopeltis; species Typopeltis vanoorti. The sequence goes on along the minus strand of NC_143565.1, from coordinate 6,270,038 downwards.
TTTCGCTGCTATGAAAAGAAAGAACTAGAAAGAAGAATTGTGGAATCGAAAGAAATCATCCTCAATGAAATACATCTTAACAACCTCAGCTATAATCTCTCAGACTGCCCATCCAACTTTGGCGTTCACGTGCTTTTGAATGCAAGCGCACGCCCAACAATGAGGAGATGCAGAGAATAGCTTCAAATGTTCATATGCCAGCGTTTTGATGTTTAGAATTTTTTATTCTTTCACCATTTTTTGTCAGTTTTTCTCTCTTATTGTCCACCCGAAGAAGTCTTCTTGAAGACGAAACTAGTCGTGCTGAATTAAAAAAACATTTTATACACCTATCTCTCGGTTTACAGTCGTTTCATTTTTTTTCTTAAATATATATAATATAATACCTTTAACATATATATATATATATATATATATACATACTAGGGGCTAAAGGGCCTCGCCTACTCCCTATACGGAAATAAAAAGGCCCCACTTGCGCCTGCGCTGTCGAATCCCCTGAGTTCCAGGCTGGTAAGGCAAAAAACGTTTCAAATTTCGGCTTATCTTTTTATATATGTAGAGTATATATATATAGGGAGTAGGTTAGGCCTTTATACCATATCCAGATTTTGGAGACTGAGTGGGCAGTTCAGTCTTCACCGGTAGCCAATCAAAGATAGCTGGCCCATGACTATCACTAATTATAAACTGCTACCGATGAAGAGATCGGCAAACAAGTGCTGCCATCTCTTGGTACCTCACGCTAACAGGATATGCTACTGTCTGAAAAAATGTGGTTTCTGTGGTCGATTTTCCTGAATTTATGGGATGAACCTGAATTTCCAGGAGAAAAAACCCACTTGCTGTTGATGCAAGCACCACTTTCACTCAGTTACACACACACTACTCTATATATATATATAGAGAGAGAGAGAGAAAATTATTCTTTATTTGTAGAATTTTCACCTGAGTATCACAGGCATCATCAGTACAGATACAAGGCTAATTAAACAATAACTTATTTTCACAAAGCGCCACCTAAGTAGCTAAGGTTAAATTTCCTAAATTTATTTAATTATTATTTATTTATTTGTAATTATTTTAATTTAATTATTTAATAATTAAATAAATTTAGGAAATTTAACCTTAGCTACTTAGGTGGCGCTTTGTGAATATAACAGTATTGTTTAATTAGCCCTTATAGCTGTACTGATGATGCCTGTGATACTCAGGTGAAAATTCTACGAATAAAGAATAATTTACGTGAGTTAATTCCGTTATTATAATAGTTAGTAATATGTCTACTCACGGTATATTCTTACTGAAACTCTCTCTCTTTCTCCCATATATATATATATATATATATATATATATAGAATGTATATAAACGTTTTTTAAACTTTAGGAAAAAACAAAATAATGCACGTAATATAAGAAAGTGGGAGTCTCCGTAGCTCAGTCGGTATAGACGAAGCCCTTTGGTCGAAAAGACCTGGGTTCAATTCCCGTCTATGACGTGAGGAACCTTTATCTGGTCTCTTTCAATGAAAGGTGATTTAGCCGGTCTCATACGTGGGTATGAGGGTTTTTTTCCCTCCTGGTAACGGGTTTTTCATCCTTGCAAACCGGTCCCGTGAACACACACGGCTACAGTCATAAAATATACTTCGGCAAGGAAGGCAACGGGGAAACCACCTTGCTCTCTAGCATGGTAGAATATAGCTACCCCTACCAACCATATGGTTGAGGGAATAGGATAAGACAGTGAAATATTTAAGGTAACCACTGGTCTAAGATGGATTCATTGTAAAGTTTGCCAGAAAGGTAACAGTTCTTGAAGTCCAAGTATGAACATCTCATTATTTATCTCGTCTTCGCCATGACTGATTTCGTTTTTCGACTCCTAGATGCCAATTTCCGTATGGTCATCTGAATTATCTGGTAACAAGCCTGTGATGGCACAAGAAAGGTGGTTGGAGTGGAATAATTTCACATAGAAATTACTTGTTAAGATTTCGCCTCTGCTTTGTTTGTGGATTCTTGCTACTTATCTTTTAATTGGTTGATCTATTCTTTGACAGTAGACATACTTAGCTGACAAGTGTTTGGTGAGCTCACTTCGATGTTCATGCTCTTTTAGGTTTTCGCTTGAATAAGAATTGAATAAGTGCAAACTGAACCAACTTGGTTTCGAGATCCGAAGTAAACTGTTATTTGTATGAAAGTATTTGTGTTAGTACGGGAGGATTTTAGCAGGGTTTATTGTAGTTTTTTTTTTTTTTACCACTAGAGGACAGGCTAAGTAAAAGATCAATTAACAGGATTCAATTTACCTTTGTAGAGTGGAAGAGCATGTAGCTTGTTTTCATATACACGTATCTTTCTGATGATGACTTCAATGCAGGGGTCGAAACGTCAATTGTTATTTTATTAATAATAAGTAAAAAAATAATTTCAACACGTCTGTTTTGTGTCCCTAAATTCATAAATATGATTGTATAAAGGTAGCTGACAAGCATCCTTTTGAAATGACGACACTCAAGTTGTGAATTTGTTTCTTAAATTCTGGAAAAACATCCACAGAGAGCTCTGTTTATCTTCCCTGATTCGTCTTCCTTCCCCATAAAACGTCTTGGAATTGAGTCTCGTATGACACGCACACGTGCAAAACGCATTTGCAGGCAGACAGACCAACGCAAGATTTATCGGACAAAAGCACCTCAATGACATGCGTGCGTGTCGCCAAGGTCCTTTCTGAACATTTCCTCGCCACAAGGTTACGTACGTTACTGTCATGCGGAGCTGCTTTCCAGTTAGCTTTTTATTTCCACTAAAATTAGCAACGATCCTTCCGTTCACTGAAAGGGGTTGTCATGGTAACCATGCAGGTTCTCAGTAGATTCGGGAGATTATCGAGAAATTTACGGCAGTCAAATTCAGACTTAAAACTGCAGAAGTTCTGAATACAGAAAGAAAAGATTGAGGGATGGGGGGGGGGGGGTGAAACAGAGATTCACTAACGGAAGCTCTCAGTTTGATGTATTCACTTCGCTAGCCACGTGTGTCGGAAATGTGCCGTGGACTGGGCCAAACACTCGACGAAATAAAACCGCCGTCGAAAGGAAGCGATAAGGAAAAAGGTCACTCACGGCAAGGGAAAAGAACGCCGGTGATTAGGTGAGCTGTCGAATCCTAGTTTTATCGGACGCACAAAGGGCGGATCCGACACTGGATGAAGTTTTGTTCGGATCACCACCGCGTGTGTCGCCTGGGTTTCAGACGTCGCGAGCTGTAATTAAAAGCGGTCAAATCCGTCGGGAGCCATAAATGTGTTATGACAGAACGGTGGTCGTAGAATGAATGCTTCTCGCTGTATGGCATCGATCAGAAAACAATCGCAGCTCATTCGCACTGAACATCGCTTGCATTGGCTGGAGGTGGCTCCCTGAACTACAGGGTGTCCCAAAATTCACGCAAGAAGTAATTTTGATAGAAAACACCGGTTTTTAATTAAAACTTGTAATTTCTTATTGATTCATAAAGTATATACAGTATAGGGTTATGCATGGAATAGCATATCGCGTAAATGGCCTCCACGGCTTTGCTGGCACATACGCACTCTTTTGTCAAAATTTTCCGTGACCGTTTTGCATAAACGTGGCTGAATTTCGTTGATACAGCACTCAATTTCCTCCTTCAAAGCGTGGGTGGTCGTGGGCTTGTTGGCATAAACCTTAGACTTCAAAAAACCCCAAAGAAAAAAGTCCAACGGCGTTAAGTCACATGATCTGGGCGGCCAATTCTGATCACCAAAACGGGAAATTACACGACCAGGAAATGACTCATGCAGTAATTGAATTGTTTCTCGGGCTGTATGGCATGTGGCACGGTCTTGTTGAAACCACATGTCGTCCACATCCATATCTTGCAATTTAGGCACAAAAAACTGGATTATCATGTCGCGATAACTGTTATTGCCTTACCAGCCGCATTTTCGAAGAAGAATGGACCGATGATGCCTCCGGCCCAAAATCCGCACCAAACAGTGACACGTTGTGGATGCATTTGTTTCTCAACAATCATTCGTGGATTTTCTGAACCCCAAATACGACGATTTTGTCGATTAACGAAGCCATCAAGATGAAAATGAGCCTCATCGCTGAACATGAGTTTGTTCGAAAAATAAGCATCCACTTGTTGTTGTTCCATAATCCATTCAGCGAACTCTCTTCGCTGTGTGTGGTCAGTTTTTAATAACCCTGAACTATCAGCTGTGATGCTGTCTTTTTTTTCTCGTTGGCAACACTTTACCGCACAAATGCCGCTAAATTTAAATCTTGCGTGAATTTTGGGACACCCTATATAAGCCTAGTCATTCTAGAGGCATGCTGTTTTTCTTTTTTGAATCATCGTAATGATTTCGCATCTAGATTTCCGTTCTCGTCCAGCAGTGCGACTGAGTTCAGTGAGTAGTGCAAAGGACAAGCGGAGGGTTCCGACCCAAAAAATAAATAAAAAAATTTGACAGGTCAACAAACACAACCGACGGTGACTTCATCAACTAGTCTCGTGGTCTAAGCCCAAACACGAAACTTTCGAAGCCACCTCGTACGCCAATACAGTCTCATACCTGGCGACAGTGGCGCACCCAACGGGGCGGGTCCCCCAAAAAAAGAAAAATAATAATAATAAATTTTCCAAAAATCTTTTCCTAATTAAAATTCATTTTTTATTTATGTTGTGTCGTGTCTTCTATTTCTATACTACTTATGAATTATCGGTCACATAAGGTGGGAATGCCCTATAGCTCTCGGGAATCACAGCCGCTGTGAACGCAAGGCGAACGAAGTAGTGCTCGGGCGGACCGAGCGCTACTTCGTTTGCTCGAGCCTGGCCAGAGGAGATCACGAGTATCATGTATTGGTGATCACTGCAGATGCTCGGTCATAGGTCGCATGCAATATGTAATGTGTATTCTCAAATCATCTACTCAACTCGCCCCCCTCCGAAGATTAAATCCTGAGTGAGCCACTGCTAGGCACGAAACCCATCGCCGCCTAGACATTCGCAAAAGTGTGTACGTGATAGGATTCAATCTCAGTCTGTTTCATTCGGTTGAAACAGATGGAACTAAGTAACTTGGCTTGTTTTCAAACAAGCCAAGTGACTTAGCTTTAACTGGCCAATGAACCTAACACGCAAAGGATGATACTTGACCTGCATTATTGTTAATTTTATCGTCGTGGCTGGTGGAATTTCGGAGCGGAATTTACACGCTGAACACCAAGCCAAGTGTTCCCTCCGAAAGTGCTTCTTAAAGAAGACCTCCTGACAAAGACATGGACGTAAAATTTCGGATTTGTCCCATGAATCCCGAGGGGGCCACCTTCATTTCCCTCGTCTCCTGGTGGCGTCGAAATTGATTTTGCACACCCAGCAACGTGGGTGTGCAAAAAACGTTTCCTATCTTATTCATTAGGTAGGACACAGGGTTCGCTGCCTCCTCCCCCTTTTTTTCAGGCAGCTCGTCCCACTGTTTACTCTTTGAGACAAACCGTTTCTTTGTTTTCGTTTGCGAGCATTTTTCAAAATGAGTTTACAAGAAAATCTTCATTGTTTTCGCTTCGCACAAAACATGCACGTGACTGTTCCCTGACACGTGTGACTACTTCGATTTTCCCCCAGTTCCCTTCCACAGATTAACTCTCCCCCGAGGGGAGATCTTGTAGCAATCGACTTGCATCGCGAGTACCGATGTTCTCTGGACCGTGTCGGGCAGACAAACAACCAATTTGAAAGCAATCCACCCGAAACTGCTGCAGCTCTTTTACCGCTCTAATGAGATGAGGATTCGCGCCTGCATCGGATCACATCTCGTCTGCATACCTCGCGGCTGGCAGCTAAGCGTGACAGCATCTAGCCTCGTGCAGAGTTCAACAGACGAACAAAAAAAGACGGGGTTGTCTTCAGACAAGAATTTCGATACAAAAGGTCGAGCGCAGGCAAGTGCCGATCACTGGGCACATCGGCGAATGGAAATTTGCTCATAAAATGAGGCTCATTTTATATGTGAAAGCCGATGAGACCAATTCAATGTCAGGACTCCAATTACGTTAAGTCCTCAGAAGCTCATTAAAAATATTCACGCACTTTCTATGGAGAGGAAAAGAAATGAATCTTCGCTCGGGGCAAATGTTCACCTTCTGAAGCACTCCATACGCAAGCGACTACAATAAATTAAATTGAAATGATCGAAAACATAAATGTTAAATTTGAAGAGAAAAAAACTAAAAGTTGAGACCAAATAGATAAACATTAAACTAAAAATAAATAAATAAATAAAATTAAATTAAACCCAAAGTTTCCTGTTATATCAGCTTCAGTGCTGTGCTAACGGCGCATCTCGATTTTATTTATTTTACGGGGAGGAGAGGTAGCCGCTAGCTTAAAAATAAAAAAAAAAAAGGTGTAATGTGTGGCATAGAATATTGAGCTTTGTGCAGAAGCATTGGGACCGATAGCCGAGGCTCCATGATTGGAATTTAAAGAAACTGCATTAATGGGTTCGATGTGCTGTGTCTTCGGCTTTCCATAAACAGAAAAAGATGATGCTGTTTGAAAAACGCAGTGGCGGCTCGTGGCTTGAAATCCACAAGCCGCCACTATACATACATCGAAATATACATACACACTGTAAGTACAGTGTGTATGTATATTTGGATAAAATATCGAAATAATGCTAAAAATTAAACATGAAAAAATGTTGTTTATTATCAATAAAATTATACAGTTTGGTATAATTCAAAATTACTTAAAAATAAAATATATTCTTATTTTGTTTCGATCGAAAAGGTCAATAACTTTTTCCTTGATGTTCGTGTGACTGTTGAAGAATTTTTTCCCCGTTGAAATCATCGCAAGTGCATTTAACGTATCCTGATTCATAGTGCTCCTCAGAAATGTTTTTATTCTCTTTAATGCTGAAAAACAGCTCTCATGTAGTCATAGGAATGCCAACAGAATTATTATCAATACAGTAATTTCACTAAGAACACAATCTAAATTATTTTCTGTTATAAATTTTAGCAAGTCGATTAATTTACAATAATCATACATGTTGGGTCTACTGTAGAATACTCGAAGTTCAGTTTTATGTTTTTCTTTGTTGATCATGGGATATATCGTGTTTACTCCGTAAACACGATGAGCACTACGAACACTCTGCTAATGGCGCAAACTGCATATAAACAACAGTGGAACTACGCGACGGACAGTGCCGCATTACGCTAATTAGCTCCCATCTCGCTATGACGTGCATATGCTTGCGCGCGTAGTAATATGACACTGTGGTAAACACAGTGCTGCTAGCGCCCTCCTAAGTGCTACAAGATGGGTTTTTATTATTTTTTATGCAAAATAAGAGAATTGTATAGGATTGTTGATGATAAAATTAAACATTACAAGCAAATATAAATAAATTAATAAATATATTTATGTGTGGAGAAAAATTGGGGGTGCTGCAGTTCCTTACTACCTATGCACGAGCCGCTCCTGGAAAGACGTTTGACTGATGCATGAACTGCTGATTCTAGATGGAAGTGGTAAAGGAAGCACAACTCATGGAAACATTGCAACATGTCCCAATGCATTTCCATCAATTCTGGTGTAGTTTTTATTGAAATGTTTGTCGCGTCGCCTGTTCACCGTGTTGCGAAGTGGCTATCATGCGAACTAACATCCGAGCAATGAACTCTCCCTCAACTACCTTGAGTGATCCATTTCTTCTGTATTCTCATCAGAATATAAACCGCATTGATCAAAGCTGGGCTACTTATAGAAGTATCTTTTGTAATAACGCTGTCTATACTCCGGTGAACCGAAGTATGACTTGCAAGCTCAGTGCACTGACACAGTATTACTTACTTCGCCGGGAGGTTACTGTCCTCTGAGTCACCCTTCTGATGGCTGAAATGGAAGTTCGTTCTTGTTCGATTCACGGTATTTCCATTTGGAATTCCACAAAGGTTTAGAAGGCTACAGAACATCACATTCTTGACAGCTTATGTGAGGAAGGTCTGTAAATGCGTAAAACATCGATTTTTGTTGGCGCATCTTAAATAGATACGTATTTTTTTTTCGATCTCAGATGATCGGAACCCAGAAATCTACGAAATATTCAGACTTGACCAAGCCGCATTCATTGGGTACCCTACGTAAGTGACGACGTCTACAAATTACATTCATACACAACAAAAATCAAATCTTAAGTATGCTGATTTTCTTTTCATTTAAAATTTCCGGTATTTCTTCTGTCATTTTTATTTCTTAATTTTTTAAACTAATTATTAAATATGCAGTCAACATCTGTCCTTTGCTTTTACTTAATAAACTTCATAACTTGTTGAAAGTTTATGTCCGTACAAATGAAAACAGTTGAACAATTTTAATCCCCACTGGTTTGGAGCTTGCTGCAAAACCCAGCGAATGGTGGTATCAGCCTAGTTTATTTCACCTTCTGAAGAAGTGCCTAATGTAATGCACAGGAATCTCAAAAGAATTGTTTGACAAATAGCTCTATAAATTAAAGATACCAAGAAATTGTATACTTGGCTTAATCCTTTTCCAAGTGTAAGCAAACAAAGTTTGCGCCCGAAATATAATCGGGACTAAGACTTGGAAAAGAATTAAACCAAGTATATAATTCTTCAAATTATAGTATAACCAAGTGGAAAAACTTCCAAACAGCCTCTATGTGACATACCTACACCGGACGTAACTTTCATGTTTCTCGACCCTAGAAGTTTCCGAAGCTTTGCGACTCCCCTGGTAAGATTTAAAAGTGATATCTTTCTAGTTTGAATTAATACGAGCAAAGGCTAGCTTACACACGATGGAGGTTTGTTAATATCAATTCTCTCCCCTAAATGTCGATTGATCATTAAAGATACCAAGAAATTATATACTTGGTTTAATCCATTATCCAAGTGTAAACGAACAAAGTTTGCACCTGAAGTTTTTTCAGGACTGGGGCAACTCGTGGCAAAGGCGGTACGAGTTCATACCACTTGCCTTAGTATCCTATTTAATTTATAATATTACCAAGTGAAAAACTTGCAACATCGATTGCTCATCTTTTTAAATATGGCTGCTAGCAGTTAAGTGTAATAAATTTAGTTTAATCCTTTCAGCAGTTAAGTGAGCTTAATTACTTCTGATGCAGATATTAAAATATTCACTCCATATAAATACTTTGAATGGCCATATGTAATATATTATATTATTATTTGACACCTCCAGGGAGTCCAAAGACTCATTGAGGGAGAGTGTGTCAACAGCATCGAACGATTGGATCCCTTCCAACTACCAACCGCGCTCAAACTTACTTAACTGAGCCATTAGTAGCAGAGGGTCTACCAATCGACCAACCTTTGCCGGCAAATATATAAGATATGTAATGCTAATATATAAGATATGGCTCGATTAAGTCGCATTGCAGGAAGATGTACGCGAATGCATATATGAATAAAACTTTGATGTCTGGATAATTGAAGAAAATAGACACCAGGTGGCGACACCTGCAGGATTACGATATCACATCGTCAGCGTAGGCAAACCCTCAGTGAAGAAAACAGTTGGCGCCCATGGTCACTTTCAAAACAATGGGGAGAATTGGCCTTAGTTTTTTTTTTTTTTTTTTTTTTTTTTTTTTAAATCATTATCTTCAGCTGTAGGTCCCAGCTTGCCCAATCACGCAAGCTGTGAAGTCGATGATGTGTTGCGCATACGTCTATCTCTCGACAACCTCATTCCATAAGCAGTCACTTTACGATTCCTTTCCTTCTCGAATAACAATGCCACCTTGTGAGAAAAAGCAGAAATTCTTATGTCAACATACCGGCACGTTTTCAGCGCACGTTCTGTGCCCTGATTGCTTGTGCAGTTTATTTTTTCACTCCATAAAGCTACACAAAGGCCTTTTGAAGACCTGCTGGGAGTCAGCCTGCGCTTGGTCTCTGTCGTAAACCAAATAAACCCGACACTTCCGTGGCCCTGGGGGACTGTGCTCGTGATAAGGGATCCGATGAATGCAGCCTTGTTCCAAATGCAGAAAACAACCCTCTTTCAAAGACGAAGTTCGTACATCATCGTCTTCATTTACCACTCACCCCCCCCCCCACCCAAAAAAAGTGCCTGGATTGCTTATCTGTGGTATGTGTTTGCAAGAAATGAAAAATGGGAGCTGAGAAATGTTTTTAATCCCCACAAAAATAAAAAAAATGTTGGGGAAGGTTGCTGGATGCTGCACAGACGCTTTGACTTCGCTAACGGCTCATTTTCAAAAAGACAGTGGTGGTGCAAATGCATCTCGGTTCGTTACTGATCCCTCCCTCCTCTCATTTGAAGTTCAAAAAAATCATTTAATCTGGGATTCTGCTCATCTTTCTCAGAAACGATTACTTACCACTACTTTTTTTTATTTACTTAAATGCTATTCGAGTTATGGATTGAAGCCTTTTAAATTTACGGGTCTGCAAAGTGCAAGCAACTTCCGGTTCTGTCCGTTTTTCCCAGTTTGTTTCCCCCACGTGAGGTGGTTTCAAATTCACAATTTGGAATTCTCTTTCTCTCTCAAAACACACACATTGCGCGCACGCGTGTGTGTGTGTTTGTGTGTTTCTTTTGCGATGCAGTTTCACAAATGTCTTAAAATACAAATGACTTCTAGCAAAAAAAACAAACAAACAAACTTACAATATTATCATTCATGTGCCAAATAAATAAATAATAAAAGCTAAAAAAAAGGTTCAGCATCACTTGAGGGTGCTCATTTTGGTTGTACCTATCCAAAAACGTCGTCCTCCAAAAGTAATTTATCGAGCCCTCCGTATGTACATAAAAGTATTGGATTAGCTGCAGGCTTGGACAGCCTACACCGGCCGAGAATCTTTTGTTCTAAAAAAGTCCCAGAAATTCAAGTGCTCTGAAGTGGTCTGCTCACCATCATAGCAGCAAATGTGTGTGTGTGTGTGTGTGTGTGTGTGTGTGTGTGTGTGTGTGTGTGTGTGTGTGTGTGTGTGTGTGTGTGTGTGTGTGTGTGTGTGTGTGTGTGCGTGCGTGTAGGGGGGAGGGTGAGGAGTGGGTTCAGTTTTCATTCCCCTGCAATAGGCTGTCATGAAACAACTCTGGTCAGTCACTTACTTCGTATTTTTCCCCCCTCTCTTTAACAGCAAATGGTAGTCATAAATTACTTCTTCTCTCTCTCCCTAAAAGCTGTCAGTAGTTGATGTATTTTTAAAAATAATAAACAGAAATAATTAATTTTATTTTTCTATTTGATCCTACGGGGGGGGGCACTGACACAATATGCGACTGCTTTATAGGTATTATCACCAATAGTTCATAATTTTATTTTAAATGAAGTCAAATAATGACTTAAATAATCAAATAAATAAATTCTTTGAATTTAAAAAAAAATCGTATTCACTGAAGAGTAAGTTTTTTTTTCCCCGAAGATTATTTATTGAATATCTTACAAACTCTCTGAAGCAGCGATATCAAGTAACGGCGACGATATTGTTGATCCGTCAGTGATGCAAAATTCTTCCTTGAATGAGTTCTTATCATTAAAACGTCTTAAGCAAGTAAGAAATTAATCTCGCGTCAGACGACTCTAGCGACACCATTCCTTTTCCGATGGAACTATTACCTTATGTGGAAAATGTTCTGCTGATGTTTATATAAATAAAATATATATTCGCAAGTTAACATTATTTTTATGTAAATATTATTAAACAAGCAACAGTTTGTAATGGTTACTTTGAGTTTTAGACTTCCAATGTCATATATATTATTATTGTTAAAAAAGCTTCTGCATAGTCCAAGGGATCATCCATGGGAAGGCACCCCACATCACACAGTCCACCGTCTACACCCTAAGCCATCTACCACATAATCCATCAGTCACTCCACTCCATTTGACGCCCACTAACACTAGTTTTCTGTTAATCGCGTGTGTTCTCTGGTTGATTTGCCTGTATGTGGGATGAAAAACCCGAGTTTCGGATTTTTTTAAAAAATAACTTCTCTTATCAAAATTTCGAATATTTCTAAATGTTCCCCAATGATTGGACACACTGAACTACCATGTACTGTTGCATTTATTACTCCTTAGTTACCAATAATATGGATTTATGTTGCCTTTCGTAATGTATCTTACTTCAAGGAAGGAAAATAGTTGCAATTTTATATGACGTAGGCAAATAATGTTGCGTTTCGAAGCTTTTAAAGTGTTGAAAGTGATCGACAACACCGAATTACGACTTTTCATACCCTTCAGCCTTGGACGGACTTTGTATTGCGCTACTAAAAATACACGATCTCCGATAGTGACGCATACCGTCGGACCGGCGACATCCTTAATGAAAAGCACTAATAAAAGGCGTGTTGAAACATTATGGAAGGAAGGATAATAAATCTGGTCTTATTTATCATTTTATTTTCTAAGTTATTTTCTCGTAACTCCAAAGAACCTTCAGCAACTTCATTTAAAAGCAATTCAATTCCAACGGAAGTAACACTTCATCTTTTCTTTCTTCAGGTGCACTCGTTTCCCCAAAATACTAAAAGACCCGAACATATAATACGCGGACATACGCTTAACTGATGATGTAGACGAGATTATGTAGTCATCAAACCCTCGAAGAAATGCGCGCCCCTTTTTGTAGAAAGGGGGGGGGGGTACATTTCTTGCCGTGATTTCATCAAGATCGTTGACCAGAACAGTTTTTGGAAGAGGTAGGAATCTATAATTTCAGGGAAGTGGGCAGATCTTTTGTTTGACCAATAATGCGCGATTTCTTTGAAAGTCGAAGTGCAAAATAAATGAATAAATTGTGATCGTAAAAGATTTTAACACCACTGGTTCTTTATGTCAGAAAGCATTCTCCTGAGTAGTGAGCAGCGCGTGACAGAAAAGCGTGTTGCAGTGGCGGCCCGTACATAAGCACTGCGACACTGCAGTACCTCCCCCCCCTCAAGGAAAAAATAAAAAAATTGAATTTTGTTTGTGTGTATAAATAATAACAATGCTTACAACATTATATAAATGCAATACAAGGTTATGTTTCGACATGGGTTGAATAGTTAATAATTGGAATTGTTCGATTAACGCTTTAGATTACGACACAAATGCACTGCGATTTAACGCAGTGTCGCTTGCGCGCGTTATTTCTGTGAGATGCGAAACTTTTATTATTGGTGTTTGTTCGAGGTGAGGGTGAAATATTTTTAATAGAGCAATTTTTTAATATGTGAATTTATTTATTAAGAAATTGGTTACTGATTAGGAAAAAAAGATTATATTTTATTATTTTCTTTTTTATTTTGTATATGCAGCATCCCCCACTTTAAATTTTAGCCGGCCGCCACTGATGCTGTGTTACGAATAAAAGAGTTTGATCACTATAATCGCATTGTCCGTCCACCGGCGATGCAGCAAAACAAAGCTCGGCCACAAGTTGTGTCCTGAAGGAACGAATAAAATTTCGCTCGAAAGGTCGACGATTTTTGCTGCTAGAAGAGCCCCTAAAGATGCCATATCAGAAGTTAGAAATGATCCACGAAGTCTTTTCTGTATTTATATTATGAGTATTGATTATTACGGGGGAAAAGTTCTCAGGAGTATCAAATATAAAATCCTCTCAACGTTTGTTTGTATGATTTTCGTCGATGAATCCATGCGATGTCCTCTCGCCGAACCAAGCCTTAGGGAGCCATCTTTTGGTTGCTTAGGAAAATAAACGTCCCGAAGGGTTAAAAATGCTTCAGGGGGAGGGGGGAAATACTTATAATTGGACGAAATGTGTTGCCGAAACCAAACACCATAAATCTACGAACTTTTGTTGAATTCTTTCATTTACTAATTATTAATAATATTCTAAAATGCCGATCCTTGTATAGACACGATTGGCACATATTTCTCATTGCGGTTTCGAGTCCTGCGAGGGCATAGGTGGGAGATGAATGTCGTGGCCTGGTGGGAGACCTGAAGTGGTTTGAAAAGGGTTCATGTTGGCTCTGTAGCGCAGGGTTCCGGGTTATGTGAAAAATAAAGATATAATTATAAAAATAAATACATAAATTAATAAAAATGACAAAAATTTCTTCAGCCCGCTCATTGCACTGATGTATTATAAGTTTCGAACGTCAAAAAGACACAAAAGAAATGTGAGACAAAAGAAGGAAAATTCTCTTCTGGTTGCCATGCAATGCTGGTGGTTTGGTGGCATCCTTTTGCGTATCCTCCGGTTAAAGAATGCCTCCTACTTGTAGAATCTTATTTAAATGAAGGGGATATTAAATCCCACGTTATTTCAAAGCCGAATAAGAAACTCAAAGATAGAAATCAAAGAGTTTCATGCCGAATATGGCAAACCATAAAAGTTTCGGCGGATTGTAGCGTGAGCTAAAACAGATGGTTCAATACTAGGGCAACTCGTACTCGTATATACCTACAGGCACATTTACTGCCCTTTTCCTTTTGTAAGCAAACTTCGTGCATTTACCGACCAGTGGCTGACCGCTGAAATGAAACATGAAAGTAACGACTTGCTTCATAGCAAAACTGACTTTAAGAATGAGGGCGCAGTTGGAACAATGGCTGAACGGGGAGCAGGAGAAGAGGGGGTAAGGGATTGGTAACATTAACTTAAGTCACCGAGAAGCTTTTTCGCCACACCAAGTTCATATCAAGGATTAAGGGCGTGACGCATTTGTGATCGTAGGTCACAAAGCGCCCTTGCGAATGTGAGGGGATTCACTGAAGCTTTCTGAAAGGAGAAAAACTTGGTCGGATTGCAGCGGAACCTGCGAGTGCTTTCGCGGGTAACACACCCGCAAATTCTGGGACTCCTTCGTTGTCTAAAATATTGCCGTGTGTGAAGTGGATTATTGCATGTAAACAAGAATACAACTGTTCAAATATTTTCCAATAAGGCAAAAGGAAAGCCGAGAGAGTTTAGCACGGCTGGTTGACGAGAAAGGCGGAAAGAGATGTCGAACTTGGCGGTAAATCAACTGCACTTGAGGGGGTTCTGCGTGATGTTTGATCAGACAAACAAAAGAGTGCGCCAGCGAATCGACAGCGGATTTCAAAGGCTTCACAGGAAACTACGAAACCAAACATTGTCCTTTTATTTCTATTTCTCTATAAATTAGATTTCCTGCACTACTTTTCTGATTGTGTTTCTGTTTTGAGCCGGATAAAAGTTGTCTCTCGCTTTTTGTTTTCAAAGGTTACTTTTGCAAGTGCGTAATCGACGTTATAATACTTCGCCAGTTTCCTAGTAAATCTCCCCCTCAGCTAAACGAGCCAGTTAAGCTTCCTCTTTAAAGGGATTAAATTGTGTTGGGCTTCCACAAGCCCTTTGAAGCTCATCGGAAAGACTAGCTTTGCAGTGGCGCACCCAGGAAGGGGCCAAGGAGCCCTCCCCTCTCCCCCCCCCCAAAGAAAAAGTTAAAAATACTAGAAAATTTTCCAAAATACTTTTCCTAATTAAAATTCATTTTTTATTTATGTTGTGTCGTGTCTTCTATTTCTATACTACTGATGAATTAGGGGTCACATAAGGCGAGAGAACCCTATAGCGGTGTTTCTCAACCTATGGTCTGCGGACCACAGGCTTAAATTAACCAAATAAATCTATATATTTTAATTATCCAAACAAAACAAATTAAAATTGAATAAGTAAGTAAAAATTATTAAAATAAAATGAATACTTAAAAAAAAATAGCGGCAGAATGACGAGTAATGAAATATATATATATATATATATATATATATATATATATATTAATTAGTGTGTTTTTACCCCAGTTGTCTCTAATTGCATTATTTGTTGAGAAATATATTACACAGACTCCTCATACCTTATTCACTGGCCATTTTCTTGCCTCATACCTTATTTTCTTGCCTCTGCAATAGAGTGGCTATTGGGGGAGGGTGTGTTGTTTACCGCGGAAGCAAGTTACTATCGCCCTACTCTGAACGTGTTTCAGCTTTTTTTTTTTCATTTGCGAGGTATATGCGAAACTTTTTCATTTCTTTTTTCGAAAAGTAAAATCAGGGGTGAGAGTTATATGCGAGTAAGTAGGTATTTCAATTATGGATAAGTACATTGGTACCTTCTTTAAAAGGAAAAATAGCTCGGATGAGAGTGATAATAGAAAACGAGTTTGTAATGACAGTTTGTGTGTAGTTTCTGAAGAGAAAGAGGTCTGTAACGAATCCACAGAAACACAGAATTCCCATCAATTGCAATGCGATAATATTAATACGCTTAACGAAAGGAAAGATTTGCTGACTTGCTGGACACTCGAACAGTGGATCGCATTCAAAGGTAAATACAATTGGTTAGTTTGTAGGAACATTTTTCTGTTTTGTGACTTTTCTCCCTTTACGGTGATTATGCCTACATTATTGTCTTATTATTCAATAGTTGTTTACAGTTTTGAATGTGCATATAAAGTCAATATCAACAGTCGCCTGATTACGAACGCAGGATGAAGGGGATGGGGAGGTTTGGAGCTTCCTCGGATAGTATTCTAAAGGTAAATACAATTGGTTATTTTGTATAGGGCCCCGAAACTTATTAGTTTAGAATTTAACCACTGGAAAAGGGTTTGTGTTCACATTCCATTTATTGACTCAACTTCATGAACATTTCACTCGGCACTGCAACATTTTGAAATATATTTTTCTCTCTTCTACCAAATGGAAAACTCTGAAACAGAATTTGGAAACATTTTCCGAATAACTTTTTATAAGAAATTTCTGTGATTTCACGATCCATTTCAGGCTTGCAGTCACGAGAACGACCTTTCGTTATCGAAAAAAAGAGCAGCTAATTGAGCTTTCGAGTGACAGCGGGCTTAAAATGCAATTCCGTGATCGTGGTTTGGCTCGATTCTGGATCTCGCCTTCAGTGAGAAGTGAATTTCCCGAATTATTTGAAGAAGTCCAAAATCGTGATGCAGTTTTCTACAACCTATCTTTGCGAGAAATGATTTTCATCGCTCCTTCAAATAAAAACAAAACACAGAATCCGTCTTAGTGTGTGTGCCGATCTTCGACTGAAGTTGACCAATATTGAGCCAGATATCCAGCAACTCTGCAAGGTCGAGAAGCTCATCCATCTCATTAAAAGTAAATAGTGACATAATTATATCATATTATTTATTTGGTTAATAAAAATTAAACTTTGTTTTAATTTTTTATCTATATCCGGCCTGGTTGGCCGAATCTCCAGCCAAAAGGCTGCGCGTTCGAATCCCGCCGTGGGCATGGATGTTTGTGATTGTCTGTGAAAATGCTAGTGGTAGTGGTCGGCGGTAGACAGCGTTGGTGTAGATGATGATTGTAGTTGTGGTTGGTGAAGACGGAGAGTTGTAGAGTAGGTGCCCTTTCTCGAGGTGTTATGTAATAATAATATCGACAAGCTTTACATGTTCATTGTGCATCACATAGTTTGAATTTGGCACTTGGAAATGCTATATCTGTGACAAATAAGAAATTGCGTTGGCATAATTGAAAAGTACACAATTTCTTCAATACCCCTAAAAGACAGGACAATTCTCGTTGTTTATAATATTATAATATTAATATCTTTTAAGATTTATAATATCTTTATTTAGCTTGCAAAAAACATTTGCGTGCACCTTACCATTGTCTAAAATAATGCAAAAATCTGACAATGATCTCTTAATTGCCCTAAATTTTGTTGATGATGTTATGGCTCAATTAAATACCGTTCGTGAAACACCAAATTCTTCATTTAAAGATATTTACGATGAAGCATGTATAAAAGCCAATCATTTTAATATTGACATTAAAAAGCCAAGGACTTCATCAAAACAAACATTAAGGTCCAATGTTCCAGCCGATTCTGTAGAAGAGTATTTCAGGAGAACTATTTCATTCCATTTATTGACCAAATATTGACTCAACTTCATGAATGTTTCACTCAGCACCGCAACATTTTGAAATATATTTTTCTCTCTTCTACCAAATGGAAAAGATGCTCCAACAGCAAGTGCAATGGAAGATTTTCGTCAGTTGTGTGAATTTTATGCCAGTGATTTGCCTTATACAAATCCAGCAATTTTGAACGCCGAATTCAAGTTGTGGTATAAGAAATTTGAAAACTGTTTTCAATAGCTCCATGCAAAAATGCCGTTGATGCAGTTTCAAAGTGTGACAAAATGATATATCCTAACATCTATAACTTATTAAAAATATTTGCAACGCTTCCGCTAACAACATGCGTCAGTGAAAGGTCATTTTCTAACTTACGCCTTTTTAAAAACCTATTTAAGATCTACCATGACGCAATCAAAGCCAGTCCGATTGAACGGACTGGCTTTGCTATATACATACACACAGAGAGATATTAATGTAACCACGACAGAAATAATTCAAGAGCTTTGTAAAAAGAAAAGAAAACTGGATTTTATTCTTTAAATAAATTTTTATAATCACCTAATGAATTTTATTGAATGAATGAAATTTAACGAATTTTAGTTGAATGAATGAAATTTAACGAATTTTAGTTGAACTGATAAAATGTTTTTAATGCAAATTCATTGTATTAAAAATATTTTTATCCGTTCAACTCTCCCCCCCAAGATTAAATCCTGGGCGCCACTGTAGCTTTGTGTTTCGTTTTGCTTCCAGTCTGCTTCCTCCCGCTGGCATCAAAATATTTTGAATCCCCTGTTCTTCATTCATAAGCCGGCCTGTCACGAGCGCGTGATTTGGCTTCGTATGAAACTAATCAATGCTCTGAGGTGAACTTTCACAGTATCTGCTACTCCACTCATCTTTTTAATTCTAGTATTTCTAGAATAGCCTAGTGCAGTGTTTCCCAACGTTTTTTTGGATCATGCCCACACCTCAACGCCTCAAAGATTTTGATGTCCCACCCTCTAGCATAATAGTCAGTCAAGTTCTGAAAAAGTATAATATAAATATGTACTTTAAATAAAATAGAAACATAGGAAAAATGAATTTTTCCTATGTTTTTAATTTGACTATCTTCAATGAATATAAATTTTATATTACGCTTTGTATATTATAACCAAACTGCGGTAGCCAAACTGCGGCTGGCAAGCCGCATGTGGCTCTTCTTAAGTTTTATAGCGGCTCAACTAACAAATAAAAAATATTTATTATTTTTCTTAATTTTCTAAATTTTCTAGCAGACATGGGGCAATCACCTAATAAAGTTTTTCTGAATGATGATAATAATTTAAAAAACCTCGAGGCAAAGCCAAAAAAAGGGGGAAAAAATCGATGTTTTTCTCTAAAAATCATCGATGTTTGTTTGCCATCCCTAATAAGCTGTATTTTTGCTGCTCGATTGGTCAATGTTTTTGAGTGGTTGATGAAATTTGCTGTTCAGTAATGTATTTACATTTATATTACCTTGTCAGATAATTTAAAAAGATACATTACCGAATTTCGTTCTTCTTATATTAATAAAAAGGTAATAATTTAAATTCCAAATGATTTAAATCTTAATATTTTATCTTTAAAATTTTCTTATAGAATATTTTGCAGCATGACTCTTGAAAGTAAACAGAAGCGGAGGCATATCGACGAACATGGAAATTTTAAGGAAGACTGGGAAGAAGACTATGCTTTTATTGAGAAAAATGGTAAAGCTTTTTGCCTCATCTGTAGTTCAACAGTGAGCAATTTCAAAGTAGGGAATTTAAAACGTCATTATGAAAAATTGCATCGCCAGTTTTCGTCTCAATATCCAAAAAAATCTGAAATACGAATTAAAAAGCTTAAATCGTTGAAATCTTCGGTTAATAACCAAATTAACTTCATGACAAAATTTGTGAAGAATCTAAAACTGTAATAGAGGCTAGTTTTAAAATATCATGGAACATCGCACGTGCAAACGGCCTTATACCGAAAGGGGAATTTATTAAGCAAAACATTCTTGATACAACTGAGTCACTGAACCCTAATAATTCAAAACTTTTAAAGCTAATTACCGACATTCCTACCTCACGACATACAATTGAATGTCGAATTTCAGAAATAAACGTGGATTTATTATGAAAATTAGAAAATGATATAAAAGATTGTGTAGCATTTAGTTTGGCGCTTGACGAATCAAGTGACATTACAGACCAACCCCAATTAGCAATTTTTATTCGTTTCGTTCTTGAGGACGGAGTGACACGAGAAGAATTATTAGATTTAATAGCATTAAAAGATAATATTCGTGGCGTTGATATTAAGGAAGCTTTTGATGTTGCCTTTAAAAATGTTCCAAAGAGTAAATTAGTAAGTGTGGCTACTGATGGAGCAGCAGCAATGGTGGGTAAGAATGGAGGATTAATTGGACTTTAAAAAAAAGATGAAAGCATTCCCGATTTCATTCCAATTCATTGTATTTTGCATCGAGAACATCTTGTTGCAAAACACTTTAATTTTGAAACGTGTTTACACCACTCATAAAAATCGTAAAGGTCATTCGGACCAATGCAAAAAACCACCGTCAGTTTCGAAATTTTTATTGATGAACTTGATTTGAATGAACAAATAAATGATTTATCCTTGTACTGCATAGTGAGATGGTTATCTATGTACGATGTATTGAACAAATTTGTAGCTTTATCGAATTCCTAGATATAAAAAAGCAATCATATCCGCAATTAAAAAACAATGAATGGATCGAGGACTTAATGTTTTTTACCGATGTAATGGAACATTTACAATTTCAATGTGTCGCTGCAAGGACCAGAATATTTCAGAATTGAGTCATAGCATTTTTAGTTTTTTTTGAAAAAAATACAACTTTTTCAAAAAAATATAAGTGAAAAGACATTCACTCACTTTCCACGTTTGAAAAAAGCGACTTCAGGATGTGATATTCTTCCTACAGCCATCAGTAACTATCGAGCAAAATTAAACAACCTGTTGGACGATTTTGAAGAACGATTTGTAGACTTACAAGAATTAAAACCATCTGTCGCATTGCTATTAAATCCATTTGAAAGTGATGTAATTAACAACGGTTTCCCGCTTTTAAAAAGCTTACTTCCTGGAACGGCATCGGGAGAAATGGAGTTAATAGAAATGCAAGAAGACGAAGGTCTTAAAATGTTACATAAATCAGTAAATTCAATCAATGAATTTTGG
Source organism: Typopeltis vanoorti (assembly GCF_054136105.1). NCBI lineage: Eukaryota > Metazoa > Arthropoda > Arachnida > Uropygi > Thelyphonidae > Typopeltis > Typopeltis vanoorti. The sequence continues at coordinate 6,248,842 of NC_143565.1, read as the reverse complement.
AAATGTGTACCTACCGTAAAGTACAGCTATTTAAATAATGCAGCGTATCGTTTATTATCAATTTTTGGATCGACGTATGATGTTGAATCACTGTACTCAACGATGAAATTTGTAAAATCCAAGTATCGAATTAACAAACCAACATTTGAAAGAATTAATAAGAAGCTCAATTACTAATTACAAACCAAATTATCAAAAATTAGTTACTAACTTAGAAATCCATAAACCTTCTACTAGTAAAGAGTAAATAAAAAATGTAATAATAAATATGTTTCAAAAACTTTTTTCCCCTTATTCCTTATAAATGATATTGTATTTATATGTGTACGTATATGACCTTTGGGATGTGGCTCTTAACAATTTCTGGTAGGTAACTAGGGCTCTTGCTTCAAAAACTCTGGCCACTCCTGTATTATAAAACATAAATCGAACTGAACTCCGGAAAATAAAATCCAAGTTAATGCGATCCCTGAGCTTGATGTCTGCTGCGAAGAGTTTTTATTTGAGGTACTAATTTAGTCATTTTCAATCTCAAATCCGCATGATTTACGATATCCAGATGATTTCTTTTTTTTCAGTAGCAAGTCATTAACAGCACTGAAGCCACATTCAGCTAAATATGACGACGGGAAGGGCAACAGGATTTTTTTTTTTTTTTTTTGCAAAACTAGTTCAATTTCGGTATTTTGTTTCTGTCTCGTCAGAAAGCCATGCCATTGTTTCTTTTATGTTGAATAAAGTTCTAATAGACTCATCATTTTGCACTGAGAGTTCTTCTTGATACTGTATTTATGTTGGCTGCTGTACTAGTGATTTAATTTTTTTTTTCTCGGAAAGTCAGGGTTGTAACATCGACAATTTATCGCCGACAATGGTAAGTTTTTGGAGTATATCGGTGATGAATGCATCACCGTGAAGAATGCAACGTCATTTTCTAATTGCCCCCAAAAATATTCAAATCCCCCCCTGTGGGGCGTACGCCCCATTTTTGGGAACACTGGCCTAGTGGCTGTGCGCTTCGCAACCCTATGCCTAGAGAATGAGTGTCCTAGGTTCGATTCGCGTCGCCGACGAAAGGAGCTTAAGGATCTTCCTCAGCCATAGCCAAGTTAGCCGTGGATAGCAGGGTTTTTTCCCCAGTTTATCTGGAGTTTTCACCCCGCAAGCAGGTAAACCGGCGCAGTAAACACGCAGGCTATAGTCATAGGATGTAGAACGTCAAGGAAAAACGTCAACGAGAAACCATCTTGCTCCCAGTCATTTTCCTAGATGTTGGCGAATACAGCTGCCCCTAAACAGCCGAAAGGCTATAACGACATTTCTAATTCTATCCCTTTTTGGTTATGAGAAGCATTCTTCTATCCAAGGGGCTATGGGACACACGTGACCTGTCTTCCTGTTTTTTAGCAGTTACCCATCTCTCAATTCCATTGGTAAATAATGCAATAAAAATGCGCATAATAAACATCTTTCTTTTTAAGCATGCGCGCAAATCTCCTAACAGATAATCTTTACATAGCCAAAATGACTTTTTTTCCTTCTGTTATTTTTCTCTTCACTTCTTTATTTTGTTTTTCCTTAAAACTCCAAGTAATTAACCGATGTAGATATAATCATCCACAATGTGAACAGGATTATCTGCTAATTTTAGTTTCCATTTGATCTGAATTTGTCATCAATTCTCTATTTTTTTTCCCTATTTTCTTTGTTAAGATCATTTAACATTTCCATTAGCTTCTCTCTCTGCGTGGAAAGAAGTTAACGGACACCATAGTGTAAGGAACAAACAGCCATGGTGCCCGACTCAATAAGATGTAGACCCTCGTTTCTCTGCAGCAATCCTTTTCAGAAGTGAACGAATTTTGGACCATTCTTCCTGTAGGCATGTAATGAGGTCCTGGACTGTTGTGGGGCGGATGTACCTTTACGCCCTCGCCTGATGCTCCGGTTCATCCCACAGATGTTCAATAGGACTAAGATCAGAGCTCTTGCAGAGGCATATGGAAATAATGTTAAATTAGTAAGTCTAATGCTGAGAATGCTATAGATGAAAATTTCCAAAGACCCGGGAAGAATTACGTCACATGTCCGAAGGTAAATACGTGACCAATTTCGAGAGATGCGCACAACGGAAGTCCGAGCCTGTATAAGGCAATTCGTCGGGAAGGAATTTTGTCTGAAAGTTTTCTAAGCTTTCTCTCACCCGAGTCCACCGTCAAGCTGGAATCGCTGTTGGAAATCTAAAGAGAAGTGTCGAGGGTTCCGAGTCTTCTACCTGTGTGCATCGCTACGCAAGAAATATTGTACCGTTCGTCACGAACGGAAGGAGTCGTACATCGTCGCCATGTTAAGGATCCCATAAGCCAAGGCATAGTCTCGACAAGGAAGAATTTTAGCGGAAAAACAGGAACGTGTCAGCAAGTGGAAAAAAAGACAAGAAGAAGAATTACGTGTGAACAAAAGGTTAATGTGAAAGGCTGTCTGCTGAACAAGAATTTTAAGTAGTTGTAATACTGAATGTACGTCAAGGGTCTATATTTATGAGATAAAGTATGTTAATGGTGAATTAGGCTTAAACGAGGTACGTCTTGCATTCAGTTAATGTTATGCTAGATTATGAATTAGCTTAGAACTAAGGTTAGCTTAGAAAGAACTGAGACTAGCAAGAGGATTGTAATGACATGGTATATATATATATATATATATATATATATATATATATATATATATATATATATATATATATATATATATATATATATATATATATATATATATATATATATATATATATATATATATATATATATATATGTGTGTGTGTGTGTGTGTGTGTGTGAATGTAACTCATTCTGTATATAGGTATTTCCTTTTGACTTAATAAAATGGTTTTTGAACAACACATTGGACTGATTCTGACAATGCACTGCTCTAAAAAAGTCGACTTGCATGAGACTACTTCAAGGATGAGGAACAATCGACCGTGAGATGCGGTGATTGATTCATTCAATCCAATACCCTTGGAGGGTAATGGATGGCAATGCTGTAGCCAATGAAGTTCTAACTGAGGCTCGGCTATTGCTGTTACCCTCCTGCCATGATCAGAGCTTTAATAGCTCAATAACACCTTATCCCTACACTGTCCTCTACAGATAACGGGGAATATGAAAAGCATTCTTGCTTCGCCCCTTTAAGCCAGTCCTTATAAGGATATAAGGACTCTTCAAGTAAGCAGGAATATCTGCTTAGTCTTTGTTTTAAAGGTCTTATATTTTCATACTCAATGTATGTTCTCGCTGGCTCAATCGTAAAACAAATTAATTTGTTAGACCAGACAGCATAGGAGATAAGGTATAGTAGAAATAGACGAATTGTAGCAGTCGACCATTCACGAAGTTTTAAATAAATATAGAAAACAAAGTCAAAGCAGGGTAATAGAATACAGAACGTATATACAGTAGTTTCCCCTTATCCGCAGGGGATACGTTCCCAGACACCCCGCGGATAGTACCGAACCACAGTACCAGATTAACAATGACTAATAATAAAATAGAACAATTATAACAACATGCTGTAATAAAAGTTATCTGAATGTGAATGGAATCTTAGCAACCTCGGCATGCGTTTATTATTATTTATTTATTATTTTATGAAGTCGAGAACTTTCACTTTTTCGCTTAAAAGGAAGCATTTCTCGGCTTCTCTTTGGCATATCCAATTGCCAGAATCACTGCTTTTGAGCATTGCGGCCATTATTAAGTAAAATATGGGTTGCTTGAACACAAGCACTGCGATAGCGCGACAGTCGATCTGATAACCGAGAACTACTCAGAACGGCGCACAATTCCTTATTTCCGTAAAGCTGCAAGATGCGTGTAGCTCTCTCCACCTTTGCAACGAGTTGCCCTGGTGTTGGACTACTTCTGGGATCAGCCGAATCGTCTATTAATAAAATAAAGGGCCCTACGGCTTTATTTTGGGGATGTAAAAATACAACGATAAAGTAATTATTAGATCCAACATTATTTCAGAGCCGAATGTTTACAAACTATGAAAGTTTCGTAAGTTAACCTGAGAGCTTAGTTAAGGCAACTCGGTGATGCGAGGATTGTAAGCTCTCAGGTCAACTTACGAAACTTTCATAGCTTCTACAAACATTCGGCTTTGAAATAATGCTGGATCTATTATCCACTTTATCCACGTAATTATACATCGCGAAAATAAAGCCGTAGGGCTCTTTATTTTACTAACAGACAATTCATAAGTTTTAAATGCCGCAGTATCGCAGAACCGCTTGTGTTCAAGCAATCCTTATTCTACTTAATAAATGGTCAAAAAGCGCAAGAATAGTGATGTCGACAATTCAGATATGGCAAAGAGAAGCTGTAAAGTGCTTATTTTTAAGTGAAAAGGGTGAAAGTTCTAAAATAATATCATCATCATGCGTATCAAGGATTTAGGCCTAGCATGGCCTGTTCCGGCCTTAGAAGTCATCATTTAAGAGGACGTCCTGGTTTTCTTTTCACTAATGGCTTGTACTTTAAGGCTTGTTCTGGTAATCTTTCTGTTTTCATTCTTTGAACGTGTTCCATCCATTTATGTTTATATTTTTTAATTTTTTCAATTACTGGTTCTTGGTTTAATTCTTTCATAATATCTTCGTTTCTTTTGTGATCAAATAGGGTATACTTTGCAGTTTTTCTCATAAACTTCATTTCTGCTGTTGTTAATCTTTGTTTGTCTTTTTGTTTTATTGTCCAGATTTCGCTTCCATACATTTTCGCTTCCATATCTAAACGTATACATGTATTGTATACGTTTAGCCTGGTTTGTTTTTGAACTAGGTTTGGTTCAAAAACAAGTAATGGTACAAATAAGTTGATTAAATTTGATTCAAATTTAATTACATGGGACGTGATCATACATCCTAGGTAGTTAAATGAATTCCCCTGCTCTAAGATCTTGTTATCTATTACTATTTTAATTCTTGCTGGATCTTGTCCTTTAAAGGCCATAGTTTTTGATTTTTCCGTTGATATTATCATACCATAATCTTTGGATATCTCATTTAGATCTAAAATAGCTCTCTGTAAGTTATCTTCAGAATTTGTAATTATTATTTGGTCGTCTGCAAAGAGGAGAGTGTTTAAGTTAACTGTAGGTGAAAGTTTAATTCCTTGATGTAAATGTTTACTCCATTTTATTATTATTTCATTTAAGTAGATATTAAAAAGAGTTGCTGAGAGGGACATCCCTGTCGGACCCCTTGGTTTATCTCTCTTGTATATGATAGCTCGTGATTTAATCTTATTTTTATTTCATTATTTTCATATATACTTGTGACAGCTTTTAGGATATTATTTGGTATTTGTCTTTCTTTTAATATGTGAAATAATATGTTTCTTTTAACTTTGTCAAATGCTTTTTCAAAGTCAATAAATGCAATATGTGTTTCTAAATTATATTCTCTTCTTTTCTCTATTATTAATTTTAGCCAAAAGGCTGGGTCTATACATGATCATCCTTTTCTAAATCCATTCTGTACTTCCAAAATAAAGTTTTCGGAATATTTCATTAGTTTGCTATTTAAGATTCTGCTATATATTTTGTAACAGGAATTGGAATACTTATCACCCTAAAAACTATAGAGGCATCTCTATTACCTTTCTTAAAGATACGAATCACAATTGCTTTTTTTCCATTCTATTGGGGGGGGGGGTTTACCAGTTGTATAAATTTTATTTTAAAATAATAGGAGTCTTTCTTTGAACCTTATTCCTGCATACTTATGCAATCCTGAACCCAACCCATCTTGTCCAGGTGATTTTTCATTTCTTGTTTCTTTCAGGCTGATTTCTAATTCTTCTTCAGTTATTTCCTTTTCATTTTCATTAAATGTTTGCCAGTTTTCTTTTTTTAAATATTTATTTGTCCACAATTCTGTATAGAAATTCTTCTGATTTCAATTCATTTCATTTTACATTTTCTTTAGTATCTGTACTTAAATGTCTTATATACATTGGGTATTATTTTATATAAATCATGTTCTAAATTAGAAACAAATTTGTTCCATGATTCTCTATGTCTTTTTCTGACTTCTCTTTTAGCTATGGCTCTTATTCTTTTATATTCTATTTCATCTTCTAATCTTTTACCGCTTAACCATTTGTGATAGGCTTCTTTTTTCTTTTTGATTATTTCTTTGATTGTATCATCCCAGATCTTCAGTTTTTTTCTTTTATTGAATTTTTTGGTCTTTCCTAAGCTTTCATTTGCTGCTGCATTTAGTATCGTTTTTATATTAAGCCATTCTATTTCTATTTCTTCATTTTGTTTTATTTTATCTAGATATTGGTTAATTCTTTGTTCATGTAACCATTGTACATTTGTGTCATTCAATAGTCTAGTTTTATAAACAAATGTTTCAATTTTTCTTTCTGTTCTTGTTACTTGTAGCCATTTAGGTGGTAATCTTAATTTTATTTTAATGAGGAAGTGGTCCCTACTTATTTCGTATCCTCTGTGAACTCTAACATCTAGTAAAAATTTTCATGTCTTGTCATCAGGGGCGAATGCTGGTCTTGAAATTCACGCTTGCTCTTGTTATTATTCACGGAATGAGAGGCGTGATTGAAGTCTGATTAGCGGAATAATGAATTACTGACCATTTAAAACTATGTATTTAGAAATTTATGTACATTTAATCATACAAATACAACATTTATTTTACAAATGATATTCTATCTTTTTGAATTTAGCTACTTGAATACAAATTCTACCCTGCAGTTTTTCTTTATGAACTGGTCAATAACATCGTCATAAAAAGTTGGTTGTAACTTAATTTTCCCAAGCAACACGCGCACTTGTAAAGGCTGCTGAAGCTCACTGGCTAGAGCTGCGTTGACTGCGTATGGCCCGTGTTTAAACAACAGAGTGAGACGACGTGAAATGACTATGCGCGCGCATGAAATCACAGTGCTGCTGCGAGGACCTGGAAGCTCCTACAACCGAGCAAGCGAAGGTAGCTTTGACTAGACGAGCAAGCATCGGCCTTCGATACACAACGTAAAGCTCAATTATTGTCGTGCAAGCTTAAGACGTCTTCTGTCTACAAAAATAAAAGCCTAAATGGAATGCTTATAAATGCATGCATTTATTAACAAATAAATATTACTTCTTTCTCAATTAATGAGCTTGTGCAGCAAGCGTGGAGAATTCGCCCCTGCTTTTCCTTAAGGATTAAGTAATCTAATGCTGATTTCGATCCTCTTGCTGCCCAAGTTTTATTGATGTCTTTATGTTTATAGAAAGAATTCATTATTTTTAGGTTATTATAAACTACAAAGTCGATCAATTTTTTACCAATCCTGTTTAGAGTGTGTTCCCCATGTATTCCTATATTATTATTATTTTTTGTGTTTCCAATTCGTGCATTTAAGTCTCCTAATATTACATAATCATTTTTATTTATTATATATATATATATTTACTAATTATAGAATTCAGTATTTTCATCTTCTCTTCCTCCTTCTTGTGCATGTAAATCAATTATTGTTAAATAACCTCTGTCTGTTTTTATTCTAGCTTCTATTTTTCGTTGATTCCATAATTTATAATATTTTAACTCTTTTGAAAGGGAATTATGAATCCAAATCATAACATCTACGACCTTGCTAGAATAGCGGTGTTGTCGGCATAAAGGGCCGTAATGGTTGTTCTTGAGTTAAGAGGGATGTCTGATACGTAAGTTGTGAAAAGTATTGGGGCCAGGAGAGAACCCTGAGGTACTCCAGGATACATGCAAGTAAAACCGTTGAGTTTTACTTGCATGTATCTTTCAGTAATGTATGAGTATATAAGTTTCTCTAGTTTGAGTGGGATATTGTTTTCAATTAGTTTGAAGATAAGGCCTTGATGTCAGACCTTATCAAAAGGCTTGGCAACATCCAAAAATACAGCAGCAGTGTGAAGATGCCAGTTAAAACCATGGGTGATATGTTCTGTTAGTCAGTGAATTTGTTGCACTGTGTTGTGAGCTTTGCGAAACCCAAATTGCTCATTTGGAATTATTTTTCTGTTTGTCCACTGCTGATTGTAGTCTTGATAGGATGAGCTTTTCTGTTACTTTGCCGAGGCAGGAAAGAAGACTGATGGGCCTGTAGCTTTGGGGAAGTTGTGAGTTATTACCAGGCTTTTTCAGAGGTATAATGCCAGCGATTTTCCAATCTGTGGGAAAGTACTGGAATCTAAAAATGGAATTGGTAATATTAACTAGATGAATTATGGCTTTCCTTGAGAGTAGCTTTATTATTCTATTGGTAATGTCGTCGGGGCCGGGAGCCTTTTTGTTCTTCAGATGGGATATAATATTGATTATTTCTGGTGGAGATATGGGGGTGATTATTTCTGAATCATCCTGAGGCTGTGTTAATTCTTTTCTAACTTTACGATGAACTTTGTAAATGAGATTAATATTTAAGTTTTCATAAGATGGGCTGCATTGATTTTCCAGATTGTCAATTAGGACTTCTACTTTTTCTTCATCAGAGTGCAATTCCAAGTTTGGTCTTCATGGGGGGGAAGGGGTTGTCTTTTGGCACGAAGAGATTTTACAAATTTCCACATGGAATTATCTTCTGGGTTGATTTCCGTGAGTTTGGATTCCCATTTGGAATCCCTGTGTATCTGGAGGGCTTCTCGAACCTGTCTGTTCAGGTTGTTTAAAGTTGTTTTGTCCTGCGGGGGCTCTAGTGTGATATCCTTCTGGCTTTATTTTTTGGCCCTAATCAGGTCCATTATCTCTTCTGGGATCCAGTTGGATGCATGGAAAACAGTGGTTTGAGTGACTGAGCTATTGCTGTGCTGATTTGCCTAGTTAAATTGCTTACAGCTAGGTCTATGTCTTCTTTTTTTCGAATGACAGGAGGTGGGCCGATGTGGACTGGCAGAACCTTAGAGAGCTTGTCATATGCTACGAAAGAATGATGGGAAGAGGGCTGCTCCTGAAGTCCTAGCTTGAGCAGGATGGGATTATGATCTGAGTTAAGCTCTTCTAATGCCTCCAGTTGGTATTGATATCTGATGTTCCTGAGGATAACTATGTCTAGTACGTCAGAACTTCCTGATGGGCTGTAGTGGGTGGGTCTAGCTACTATTGATGAGTTGAGTAACGTGTAGTTGAATAAGGTAAAGCCTTTGGAGTTGATTGATGAACTGAACCAAGCCGTATGTTTGGAGTTGAGGTCTCCTGCTATAATTATGGAATCCGTGGAGCCAAGGATGGAGTCTAAGTCTGCTGTCAATAGAGGAATGCTGGGAGGATTGTATGCTGCGTAGATTTTGAGTTTTCCTGTGTTATTTGTGTGCACCTCTACACCTGTCACTTCAAGGTTTACAGTTTAAGGGTTGGTCAGTGCATTGTGGCTCAAATAATTTTTAATAAAAATAGCTGTGCCTCCACCACTAGAGTTAAGTCTGTCTGTCCTATAAAGAATATAACCTCCTAGTCTTTGGTTGTTTGATGGTCTGAAGTGGGATTCACTGATCAATATTGTCTGGATTGTATCTCTTTGCAAATTCTTGCAGCTCAAGAATTTTATTTGTTAAGCCGTTGGCATTCCATGCTGTTATCATGAGGGAATTCGGTTTGAATTTTTTAAACATTATAGAGAGCTGTTAATATGGATTAGGTTTCTAGATAAAATCTCTTTCTGGAAGATGGTGGGGTGCTTGCTTTGCTGAATTCATGCAGCATTGTTGCAAGTGAAGAGGTTAGAGCTGATGTGAGTTTGGAGATTGTTTGCTCTTGCGATGGAGTCTCAGTTCGTACCGCCTCCACATATGATTTGGACATGGATGAAGGTCGAGTGCCTTCCTGTGCTGCTGAATGTAAGGTGTTATGATCTGAAGGACGACCTGCTTGGTTGTTTATGGTGTCATTGCTTGGAGGAGCGTGGTTCGTTCTTGTTGCTCCACGGTTTTTTGGATGGAAAAGGCATCCCTTGTAATTTGCGGGATGTGGTCCTCTACAGTTGGCAGAGCAGGCAGGTGTGGATCTGGGCTTGATGCAGGAGTTGGTTTGGTGACCCTCACCACATTTCAGGCATCTGTAGGCAGCTCTGCACAGCTTTTGGGCGTGCCCGAACCTTTGGCATCTATGGCACTGCCCTACCGATGCTTTCTTCCTTAGAGGTTCGGTTGTAATTTTGAACTTACAAATGTCAGTTATTTCATAAATTCTTTTTTGTGTGTTACTGATTTCGACCAACACCAGCGGCATTGGCCTTTTATCTAACCTGAGCATCCTGCTGACTTTGATTGGGGTCAATCCTTGACTGATGAGGTCAGCTGTGATCTCATCAGTTGAGATGCCCTCCACAACCCCTCTTAGAATCACTTTTAGATTTTTCTCTAGCGCAAAGGTGTGGAAGGGCAATTTGTAGCTGTCCAGCATTTTCGTCACCATGCGGTAATCTGTAAGTGGTAGGATGAATCTTTACACCCTCGTCAGTATTTCTTGCCCAGGAGAAATTGATATTTTGTTCCCCTAGGGATCTTGAGATTGTGGTCCATTTTTCTTTATGTTGAAGGATAACTGGAGGGACCTTTTCTTTTCCATCTTGGGTGACTTGAGTGTCGAGTGTTGTTGCATGCTCTTGCATTTCATCAACAGATGCTCTACGTCTTTTATTAGAATGCTCTTCCTGCGAGCAGTCGAACTGTCTGGGAGTCTTTGTAGGTGGAACAGGTGTAAAGCCCCCTTCCGTGTCCACATCTTCTTCTTCCGTGTCATTAATTTGAGTGAAAAGATTCAGACAACCAGGATATTCCGTTTCAAATTTCTTTCGGATGAATTTAAGAATGTCAAGTGACATATCTTTGTTTAAATTCTGAATGGCATCCTTAGTCTTTTACGTTCTCCACCCTTGCACACCGTTTGTAATCAAGGAATATTCCAATGTCTTTAAATAATCCTGTCTACCTTGGAGGATTTACTGACAAATACCTTAGACTCACGCAGGAGTCGGCCAGCTAAACAATATATAATCGCAAAAATTGACACAAAATGAAGAAAGCTTACCTCTAAATATCATTCGGAAATCCCGAAATCAAAACGCGAGACTAATATTAAATACACATAAACGCTAACTTTCTGACAGCAATTTTTTCACTCCACTTTTAAACCCTAGCATTACAGCAGCGCCATCGCATGCTAGAGAAACTAAATATTTTTTTAAAAAATAATCTTCTGTCATCCCATAATAGTTAACACATTGGAGTAAGGAATCAAATGCACTTTTTGCCGTTAGGTTTTCAAGTTCAATGAAGTCCAAAAATAAATTTATCGGTGAATTAATTCCAAGACCTTCGATGCAGCATCGAATATGCACTATGAGAGTGGTTTTATTGCTTATTGTTGTTGATTCATCAATTATCAATGAAATTATATATTTGGATTGAACGATTTCTTGAAACACATTTTTCCTCATTCCTTCACTTACATGATTCACAATATTAAACATGCATTTGTTGAATGAAGAATACGACCCATTTCAATTCCGTTTAGTTCTTGCAGATCAATTTCACTTTCAAAATTATGGAATGATTGGTTTTCCTTTGCTACTTTATATGCAGCTCGAAATAACCGAAAAGAACTTTTTGCGGTTATTTCTTTTTCACGAGATAATGATTTAAAAAAAAAAACCTTTTCAAGGGATTTTTTTAGGCTTCAGAAACAATTTTTAACGCTGCTTTGTTGCAGCAGATTCTCTGTGATCGAACATGTTTTTTCGAAGTGAACTCATCTGTAGCTTCCTATCTTGGTAGAATATGTAATCTCATTGTTGGCCCATTCTTCAGAAAATTTCATTCCCATCTTTGTTTCAATTCCAAGAGTTTTAATTCTGCAAGGCGTACAGCCAAGTTTCTTTTAGCAAATTTACATACATTCATTTTTCGAGCAAAAATCTTTTTTTTTTTTTTTTTTGATCTAATTGTCCAGCAATTCGGCTAGTCATTTTCAGTTTTTACTCCTCAAGATTAGCTTGAGATAATTCGAAAACATCGACTGGCACCATTATTTCCATATTTTTTGACGCCGTGTCTGTTATTTTTCTGGGCTTTTTATTAATGGGACCGGTGGTTGAGAAGTAATTGGAAATCTTTTTCATTTTCAAACTTGGGATCAGACTTTAAAAAAAAAAAATACTAAAAGGATATGAAAATAATGACGTTAAATTTACGTCAGTTCAATAAAGATATTTTTTCGATAAGTGTTTTACCGAAAATCTTTCGCATGTTGTCAATCACACGTCCATACAGTCACAAACGTACATGCTAATAGCGTGCGCATGCGTGTTACGTACGTCCGGCACCTGTTTTTTCAAAAATTACTTTTGAAAAAACAGGTGCTGGAACGCCGTTCCATTGCGCCAGAAAAAAAGCACTGGTCAAAATATACAGCATTATTGATAATATTCTTAATATAAATATAAATATAAATATAAATAAACTAAAGAACGTCAGAGCAGGAAATTAATGAATGAAAGAGTGACAAAAGGAAAGGAAGCAGTTTCCAGAAATGTGCGACGAAATAAGTGGAACAAAATGTAAATACCTTCGTAAAGAAATCTGAATCTATTCTTAATTTTTTTTTAGGTTTTCACCAGACTAATCTAATCCGGTGGTACTTGACATAAAGCTCACCTCTCGGTGAGCACCCTGTTGGCAGACTAACCTGTTGTGTTTTATTTATAATTACACTTATTTAAGAAAGTTAAGGTGTTTAAATGTAACATTCATTATTTAAGTAATTCTTTTATATATTTAAAGTATTTTAAATTATTTTTGAACAAAATAATATTTACAGTAATATTTAATATACCATATATTTTATGTGTGTCCGGTTATTTTTAGATTTTTTTCAGCAGTAGTAAATAAAGGATCCTGTACTTATCGCAGAACACGTGAAGACATCAAAAACAAACGAGAATGCAGAGACAGAAGAGATTAAAAGAGACAGAATGTATTATAATGTAAGAAGAGACCGAATGTATTATAATAGTATAATAGATTTCGTCACATTCGTTTGAACACTTAAGTTACGGCAAATGGGTTTGGATAATTTATTAGTTTGTTGGGTACCAAACTGGCTCTCTTTGAAATGTCAAAGGTTGTGTACAGAAGAGCTGTGTGTCCGAGGAGGAAAGTTACTGGTGGACAGGGCTCTGTCCTAGGATCACTGCTGTTTAAGGATGTTGTGAATGGTTGAAGCAAATAGTCTACTGCTTGCAGATGATGCAAAGTTGGGCAGAACTATTAAGATGCCACTGGTGATGAGCAGAGATTCAATTCAATAAATCTAAATTAGACCACATCCGAACTACTTCACGCAGATTTCATCTTCTGGGATGCTAGGAGAGCAGCAGCACACTCTGGAAAATATTCAACAGAGGATGGCAAAGGAGGTATCGGGTTTGGGGAACAGTGAGGAATGGAAATTGCAAAATTTGTTAAATAAGTGGAGGAGGAGGCTGTGATACGAGTCGAGAAAATTTGCATATTCATTTAATGCAATTGCAGTAAAAATATAATTCATGTATTATTATTATTAATATTATTAATCATAGTAATAATTTAAATAGTTCATATTTATTCAAAATAAATAATACTCTTACATGCTGTCGTTTACATATATTTTAAGGACAACAGCTTTTCCCTGTGGCAAAAAAATTGCATGCACACAGAAAGATAAACGCCGTGACATAAATTTCAGTGCTGAGTACTGCTTCGGTTTTTTTTCTTTTTTTTCCCTTATATATATATATATATATATATATATATATATATATATATATAAATTAGTAATAACAATAGTCATTTACAGTTACGGTTGAATAAAATTACATTTTAAAGTAATTGTAATGTATTATAATAGTAGTAATTTATAATTCTGTTTCATACTTCCTATTAATATAACACACACTCTTTAGCTTATATATAATTTTTTTTTTTTTTTTTTTTGCTAAAGTGCTTATTTTTTTATGCCTTTGCAATACTGTAGTTGCAATAAATGGATTTTCACAGGACAATTTTAAACGAAAACGCAGCGGGGGATACGTTCCAAGACATCCCGCGGATAGTACCGAATTCTATGCACACTATGTTTTTTCTAATACTAAATTCATATGATAAAGTTTAATTTATAACTTTAAGCACAGTAAGAGATTAACAACAATAACTAATGATAGACTAGAATAACTAATTTTTTATCAAAAAATCATATTATATTATGAAACATAATTTACAAAATATTTTCTATTGCTTTTATCAAAAATAATTAATAATTCTATTACTAATTATTGATTCTATTATAGAATACAATAATTCCATTATCAAATTTTCTTAGAACTTTGAAACTGCTGGGCCCTTTGAGCGCGTGGCCTCGGTATGAGGCTCCAAAAACAGACGTCTGAGCCTGTTACTCAGAACGTTGGGCGATTCCTGATTTCCGAAAGGCTGCAAGTGCTTGCATCTTTTTCCACCTTTGCAACGAGTTGTCCTGGTGTTGGACTACCTCCGGGATCAGCCGAATGGTCTATTACTAAAAGAAAGAGCCATACGGCTTCATTTCGGCGATGTAAAATTACATCGACAAAGCGGATATTAGATCCGACATTATTTTAAAGCCGAATGTTTGTAGAAACTATGAAAGGTTCGTGAGTTAACCTGAGAGCTTTCGATAATACAACCCTCGGTATCCCCGAGTTGCACTACTTGCTTAAAAAACACCAGGGCAACTCGTTGAAAGGTGGTGAAAGCTACACGCACCGTGCAGATTTTTATTCAACCATAACTATAAATGACTATAGTTATTATTACTATATATATATATATTATATTTTTTGTATATTAATATATATTTTATATATATTAATTTCTATATATGAAAATTAAATAAGTATATATATATATATATTAAATAAAATACATAAATATATATTTTATATATTTATATATTAAATTCTATTCATTGTAAACATGAAAAAAAAAAAAACAGAAGCAGTACTCAGCACTGAAATTTGTGTCGGCGTTCATCTTTCTGTGTGCATGCAATTTCTTTTCCACAGGGAAAAGCCAGAGGCTAGAGCCTTTGTCGCCCGGGGCGATCCCTGAGTTTGCCGCCCCTCTCAATACACACCGAAAATACTTCAAAAAGTTAAAACGCCGTATATGGAAATAAATTAAAACTATTTTAATTTTGAAGTAAAATTTTAATTTCAACATTCTAAAATGTTATGTGAATTGACTATTTGGGAAATGTTGATTAAGTATCTAAGAAAAAACTATTTTAATACCAAAAGACTTCCATCCTTTCTTTAAATATGCTGGAGTTTAAGTTACATCGGCCAGACTTCAAGAAGCCTTGAGGTAAGACAGAGAGAACACATCGGATATGTCAAAAACAACAGACAAGATATATCGGGCTTATTTTCCTATTTCTCCACAATCAACCATGTCATTGAGTGGGATAAAAGCTGTACTCCTTACATAGAAGAGGATTACCGCTCTCGTATTTTTAAAGAAGCCACAACAGTCGCCCGTTCTGTAGAAAATCTTAATAGGAACCAAGGTTTAATCTAATCCGAGATCTGGAAGACCCTAATTAGATCTCTAAACACACAAGAAATGAAACTTTAGTACCAACTATAAAACGTTCCTAAACAACAACAACAACAAGTGAAATCATGTACGTGCTACACGTGCATTGGACACGTTCAGTGTTCTTTTGTAATTTATAATTAGAATTCTGTTAATGTCTTGTCTGTAACATGTTTTGTTAGTTCCTATCATCAGTCCTGTATCCTGAAGATGCCAACAGCTTAAGTTGGTGAAACTAGTTGGTATTAAAATAGTTTTTTCTCAGATACTTGATCAACATTTTCCATATAGTCAATTCACATAGCTTCTGTGGTCAAAAAAAAAAAATCGTTTAATATTCTAAAATGTTATTTTTCTTGCTTTTCTGTTAGCAAAATCGTCAGTGACATTGTCGAAGTCTATTTCATAGTAATGTGGGCAATTCTTAATCAATTTTATTTAGAAAAACCCCCTCTCACTACTAGCACCACTCCAGCAATTGTGAGGAAAATTCGCAGTGGTATTGCAATATTTGGAAATGAGTTCTCGAGACTGTATTTTAGAATTAACTGCAAAAGTTCAAAAATGTTCAAAATGCCGCCCGGGGCGGACCTCCTCCTCCACCCCCCCCCCTCTAACTACGCCTCTGGGAAAAGCTGTTGTCGTAAAAATATATGTAAACGACAGCATGTAAGAGTATTATTTACTTTGAATAAATACGAACTATGTAAATTATTACTATGATTAATAATATTAATAATAATAATACATGAAATATCTCTCGGGGGAACCTGTAACCCCTACAGAGCGCGTCCCCTGAGTGGCGGATAGGGGAGCCCACCATGTGTGTGTGTGTATACATACGCGTGCTTGCGTGTGTGTGTATATATATATATATGGTGGGTGCGAATATACTATCATTCTAGTCAACGAGACTCACCTCAGACCAGCAAATAACCCAAGACTCCGAGGCTTTATAATGTACAGAAAGGATCGACTTGGTGCAAGAGGAGGAGGCACTGCTGTCTACATAAAAAGTTACTTAAACCATAACACAGTAACTGACCTCCCAACTATGAACCTAGAGGTGACAGGAGTGGAGGTACACACCAGCAACGCAGGCAGTCTAAAGATCTACGCAGCGTACAACCCACCTGGAATCCCACTACTCATATCTGACCTAGACTCTATCCTCGGATCCAAAGACTCCATAATCTTAGCAGGAGATCTCAACTCCAAGCATACAGCTTGGTTTAGCTCATCCATTAACACCAAAGGACACATTTTATACAACTATGCAATGCACAACTCTGCCATTGTGGTTGGACCTACTGAGCCCACTCACCACAGCCCAACAGGAAGATCAGATGTTTTGGACATCGTAATACTTAAAAACATCCCATACCAATACCAACTAGAAACAATAGAAGAACTTTCATCAGACCACAACCCCATTCAGCTCAGGCTAGGCAATCAAGAACAGTTCTCACCCCAGCACTCCTTTATAGCTTGGAACAAACTCGCAAAAACTCTACCAGAATACATTGGTCCACCACCCATCATACAGAAAAAAGAAGAGATAGATATAGCCATAATCAATCTAACAAGCCAAATGCAGAAAGCAATTGCCTCAGTAAAGCAAACTACTCTCCACCACACCACCAACAGGATCCCAGAAGAAATCATGGACCTGATTAGAACCAAGAACAAAGCAAGAAAGAGATATCACAACACTAGAGCACCACAGAACAAAACAACACTAAATAAACTCAACAGAAAAGTCAGAGAAGCTCTACAAAACCACCGAAATCAAGGATGGGAAACCAAATTAACCACACTCAACCCAGAAGATCACTCCATATGGAAACTCTTAAAAATCCTACGCACCAAAAGGCAGCCCTTACCTCCTATACAAACCAAACAAGGAATAGTACACACAGACAAGGAAAAGGCAGAAGCCCTCATAGACAATCTGGAGGAGCAGTGCAGCCCATCGTACAAAAGTCTTAACATTAATTTCATCTATAAAGTTCATCGCCATGTCAGGAAAGCATTAAATCTCACTGATACCTCAGAACCCATCTCCCCCACTACCCCAGGGGAAATAACCAAAATCATAGCACAACTGAACAACAAAAAGGCTCCAGACCCTGATGGCATCACCAACAGAACACTAAAGTTGCTTCCAAGAAAAGCAATAATACATATTGTTAATATAACAAACGCGATCATCAGATTTCAGCACTTCCCGACAACCTGGAAAACAGCAGATATCATACCTATAAAAAAGGCAGGCAAGAATCCTCAACTTCCAGAAAGCTACAGACCCATTAACCTCTTATCAAGTCTTGGAAAAGTCACTGAAAAGGTTATACTCACAAGGCTACAAGCAATCACTGACAAGCTCGGAATCATCCCAAATGAGCAATTCGGATTCCGCAGAGAACACTCCACAGCACAACAAATACACCGTCTGGTAGAATACATAGCAGGAGGCTTTAACTGGAATCTCCAGACGGCTGCAGTCTTCATCGACATAGCGAAGGCCTTTGATAAGGTATGGCTTCAGGGACTTCTCTACAAACTTATACAATTTAACTTCCCAATAAAACTAGTCAAACTAATTAAAGCATACCTAAGTGACAGACACATGCAAATCCAACTAAATGGAACAGTGTCATCCAAACGCAAGATCCGTGCAGGCGTGCCACAGGGTTCCCTCTTAGCACCTCTACTGTTCTCGATCTATACAGCTGACATCCCCCCAAACCCGAGAAATATCATTACAGCATTATATGCGGATGACACCGCGATACTTTCAAGATCTCGCAGCCCTCAGCTAGCAATTAGAAGGCTGCAAAGCAGCATCAACACACTAGAAACTTGGCTAACAGATTGGAGGATCCAGGTAAACCCCCTGAAAAGTTCTGCTGTGCTGTTCTCCAGAAGAAAAGTCACCAGCAAGGATGACATCCAGCTCCACGGACTCAAGATCCCATGGGTAACAGAAGTAACGTACCTTGGTGTGACACTGGATAGCAAACTGCTATTTAGTAATCACATCAAACTAACAGGAGTGAAGACATCCATAGTAATTGCACAACTCTACCCCCTGATCAACCGCAAAAGCAAACTAGATATAAGAAACAAGCTAACGCTGTACAAAACTAATTCGCCCAGTTATCACCTACGCCTCTCCAGCATGGAGTCACACCTCAGAAACCAACATACAAAAACTACAAAGAATCCAGAACAAGTGCCTAAGAATGATCCTAGATGTCCCATGGTACATAAGAAACTCCCAGATCCACCGAGAAGTAAACATCCCTTACATCCGCTCGCATCTCCACGACTTAGCTCAAAAATTCTTTTCCAAGGCAACCCTGCACTCAAATCCACTGATCAAACAAGCCAACAACTACAGTGAAGCAATACACTGCAAATACAGAAGACCAAAATCTATTCTACTACACACCGAACATCACTAACTTCAGGCCCCAAGAGGGCGAGCAGGTAGCTCAATAATACCTCATTCACAGTATCACTTACAGAGATAAAGGGGAAAAAGAAAAGCATTTTTGCTTCACCCATCCAGCCAGTAACGTTATGCGAATATACTGAATAAGGACTCGTGGACCAACAGAGCCATAAGGGGCAATCATCTTGATTGTAAGGGAAAGGGCATCCCATGAACCCCTAGCTGGATCTATCCTCTCCTTCTTCTATTTGAGGAAGATCCACTTACTTTAATCTTTCCTATAATGCCTTATCAGCCAACTCTTCTTATTTTATGACCCTTATACTATTAGAGTACTCGAGGGCCATGGGGTCTTTTCATTTCTGGCCTTACAACTATGCCCTCTCTATAAACCTTACTATAATTCTTCTATAATCTACTCTTTCCCCTTCAACATACCCTATTCCTCCTATGGGTTTAAATTCGGAAGAAGGCTAGTTCAGAAGCCTTAAGGTAGCAGCCCTACCACTGAACTATTCCATCGTCAGGCTAGTCCCCTGACATGGAGAACATAATCCTACTTGTAAGCTGACAGAAAAAGATAATCGGATTGAATCTATGGGAAACGACCTTGGAATGGAAAAGGTAAAACGAAAATGGAAACGACAAAATATAATACACATAGCAAACTGGAATGTAAGAGGAATAGCATATAAAGAAATAGAATTAGATCAGTTATTAAATGAAAGAAATTTTAAAATAGCAGTGATCACTGAAACAAAAAAAATAGAAATTAAAAGGAACTACGAGAACTGAAAATTTTAATGTGATATACAGTGGAGTCGACAGAGACCAAAGAGCACAAGCAGGAGTCATGATTTGGATTCATAACTCCCTTTCAAAACAGTTAAAACATTATAAATTATGGAATGAAAGAATAATAGAAGCTAGAATAAAAATAGATAGAGGCTATTTAACAATAATTGGTTTATATGCGCCCAGAAGAAGGAAGAGAACAGGATAATATTGATTTTTATAATCAGCTACAAAACATATATAATAAAATAAATAAAAATGATTACGTAATTTTAGCAGGAGACTTAAATGCAAGAATTGGAAACACGAAAATTAATAATAATATAGGAATACATGGAGAACATACTCTAAACAGAAATAGTAAAAAAATTGATTGACTTTGTAGTTTATAAGAACCTAAAAATAATGAATTCCTTCTATAAACATAAAGACATACATAAATATACTTGGGCAGCAAGAGGATGGAAATCAATATTAGATTACTTCATATTAAATGAAAAGACATCAAAATTTTCACTAGATGTTAGAGTTCACAGAGGATATGAAATAAGCAGTGACCACTTCCTTGTTAAAATAAAATTAAGATTACTCCCTAAATGGCTAGAAGTAACAAGAACAGAAAGAAAAATTGAAACATTTGTTTATAAAACTAGACTATTGAATGACACAAATGTACAATGGCTACATGAACAAAGAATTAACCAATATCTAGATAAAATAAAACAAAATGAAGAAATAGAAATAGAATGGCTTAATATAAAAACGATACTAAATGCAGCAGCAAATGAAAGCTTAGGAAAAACCAAAAAATTCAATAAAAGAAAAAAACTGAAGATCTGGGATGATACAATCAAAGAAATAATCAAAAAGAAAAAAGAAGCCTATCACAAATGGTTAAGCGGTAAAAGATTAGAAGATGAAATAGAATATAAAAGAATAAGAGCCATAACTAAAAGAGAAGTCAGAAAAAGACAGAGAATCATGGAATAAATTTGTTTCTAATTTAGAACATGATTTATAGACCCAATGTATATAAGATTTTGAAACACTTAAATGCAGATAACAAAGAAAACATAAAATTAAACACTGAATTGAAATTAGAAGAATTTCTAAATTACTATACAAAACTGTGGACAGACAAATATTTTAAAAAAGACAACTGGCAAACAATTAACGAAAATGAAAAGGAAATAACTGAAGAAGAATTAGAAATCAGCCTGAAAGAAACAAGAAACAGAGAATCACCTGGAGAAGATAAACTAGGTTCAGAACTATATAAATATGCAGGAACTAGATTCAAAGAAAGACTCTTATTATTTTTAAATAAAATTTATTCAACTGATATCCCCCCAATAGAATGGAAAAAAGCAATTGTGATTCCTATCTTTAAGAAAGGTAATAGAGATGACCCTAAAAACTATAGAGGTATCAGTATACTAAATTCCTGTTACAAAATATATAGCAGAATCTTAAATAGCAAACTAATGAAATATTCCGAAAACTTTATTTTAGAAGTACAGAATGGATTTAGAAAAGGGCGATCATGTATAGACCCGGCCTTTTGCCTAAAATTATTGATAGCGAAAAGAAGAGAAGACAATTTAGAAACACATATTGCATTTATTGACTTTGAAAAAGCATTTGACAAAGTTAAAAGAAACATATTATTTAACATATTAAAAGAAAGACAAATACCAAATAATATCCTAAAAGCTATCACAAGTATATATGAAAATAATCAAATACAAATAAGATTAAATAACGAGCTATCATATACGAGAGAGATAAACCAAGGGATCCGACAGGGATGTCCCCTATCAGCAACTCTGGAGGAAAAAATGGCGGCCCGTGTGTTAGTGTTTTGTGTAGTGTATTATTGATGATGAAATTAAAGAGTCAGCTGAGTCATTGTGTTGTTAATTAGTGGCGATAGTTTTGAATGATAAATGATATATACAGAGGTAAGTGTTCTTCATTTTCTAAGGTTTTTTAAGGTGAAATATTTGCTACCGTTGCTGGTAGATCGATTTGATCTACGGGATATATATATAATAGAGTAACATTTTATTGCTGGTAGACACCTAAGAGTGTCTACGGGATCTGCTAGTGGACCCTCAAAAGTTCACAGGATTGTCTTTGCCTGCTCGGGGCACCTGAGGGACCTCTACTCTTTCTCCATCTGTGTATCAACACATTTTTATTTCTTGAAATGACAAAACTTCTAAATGAGACCCAATTCGAAGAAGTCTACAGGGAATTCCTCAGACTGGGAAAGCTACTGAGTGATAACTGGCCGGGAAAGGTTAAACTGTATGACACGTTTCCCCCTGAATTCCCCCTGAATGTGTCTCAGACGCTGTCGCTGAAGATCATTTAGAGTCGATGCCTTCTACTCCTTCAGACTTTGCAGAAGTGCGTGCTCACAAAGTCGTCGCTGAAGATCATTTAGAGTCGATGCCTTCTACACCTTCAGACTTTGTAGAAGTGCGTGCTCGCAAAAAGCGAAGAACAACAGAAGAACCGCACAATGACAATACTGTAATGGAACAGGATTCTCAGGGTTCGGACGCCGCTACCTCTCCCAAAGAAAAGGTGCCTCCGGTCATCCTTAGAGAAAAACAAAAGTGGGCAGCTTTACGATCCACAATGTCCAATCTGCATATTGGCTTCATTAAGGCCAAAAACATGGATGAAGGCATAAAGATTCAGCCAGCAACAGTGACAGACTACAGAAGGTTGACCAAGGAACTGGACAACAGAGGCATCCAGTATCATACCTTTGCGCTCAGTTCAGAAAAAAATTTAAAAGTAGTCCTTCGTGGTGTCTGTGAAGACATTGACACAGCAGAAATCGCTGCTGACCTAAATTCTCAGGATCTGCCACCAGTCAAAGTGAGCAGAATGTACAAAGCAGACAAAACTCCCATGCCATTAGTCCTTGTTGAGATTCACAAAATATATAAGGATATCTACAACTTAAAAACAGTCTGTGGTCTCATCGTCACACCGGAACCACTCCGTAAAAGATCATCTTCTGGGCAGTGCCACAGGTGCCAAAAGTTTGGCCATGCCCAGAATCTATGCCGAGCAGAATATAGATGTTTAAAATGTGGAGACAGCCACCCAACCAATACCTGCACTAAGCCAAGGACCACCTCGGCCAAATGTGCCAACTGCAGTGGCCCTCATCCGGCGAACTACAAAGGATGTACTCAACACCCAAAGAACAGACGGATGGAGGCAATCAATCAGCCCTCCTCCTACAGTACAAGAACACCAGCGGCCCAGACAACAAAACCGGAGACTCATCGACCACAGTCGGAGACCTCCAACCAAAAGCAAACAAGAAGTTATGCCGATGTGACCCGTACAACTAGGCCAATTCCAGACCAAAATCAACCAAGAACACCTAAAAACCTAACAGCTATTATCACGGCCTCACTAGCAAACATGCTACAAAATTTTAGCCTATCAAACCCTACTGAAACCTCCACTAAAAGATTTCTTCGTGAAACACAGGTCATCCTCACAGCTCTCATAAATGAATAGTAACAAACTCATTCCAGCATCTCTTCAAATAGTTGCTTGGAACGCAAATGGCCTCAAAAACAAAATCCTGGAACTCCGTGCCTTCACATCTAGGTATCAGCCAGATGTTATTCTAATCAGCGAAACTCATCTAAGACCCTCAGACAACCCTACAATAAGTGGCTATCACCTATACAGAAATGACAGACTACTCTACAGAGGTGGTGGCACTGCCATCTTCATTAAAAACTACATTAAGCACCACTCTGTGAGCATTCCTTCAACCACTAACCTTGAGATCACAGGAGTGGAAGTAGTCACCAGCTCCACTGGCAAACTGAAAATCTACTCAGCTTACAACCCTCCCCAAAAATCTCTTCTTCACTCTGATCTAAATGCCATCTTAGGCATCAGAAGGCCCACCATTATTGCCGGGGATCTGAATTCCAAGCACCCTGCCTGGAATTGTTCAACCACAAACAAGAATGGTTGCATCCTTTTCAATTACTTAGGATCAAGCAACGCTGTTGTGGCAGGCCCCACCGAACCAACTCATCTCAGTACGTTCGGCACTGCTGATATCCTGGATATAGCTATCCTGCAGGATATTAAACTTCAGTACAGTATCATTTCTATGGATGAACTATCATCCGATCACAATCCAATACTGCTGCAGCTGGGAAATCAGGAATTCCTGTGTCCTCCTTCTCACTCCTACATTGTATGGGAAAGACTGTCAGCCGCACTCAAGGATCATATTGGACCTGTTCCTCACATACGCACAAAAGAAGAAGTAGAAACTGCAGTTACAAATCTCACACAACAAATTAATTCTGCTATAAAGGTAGCTTCCTCCTACAAAACTGCCCGCAAGCCAGATCGTTTGCCTGAAGACATCATGAACTTAATCAGAGATAAAAACAGAGCTCGAAAGAGATTCCGTAACACGTGTGCACCACAAGACAAAACAAATCTAAACAGACTAAATGGGGCAGTAAGAGATGCACTGAAAGCTCACAGAGACTATGTATGGGATGAAAAGTTATCCTCCATTTCACCTAGTGATCACTCCATCTGGGGACTACTGAAAAATACCAAAAACAAAGGCAGATCCCTTCCCCCAATATTAACTGATCAGGGCCTTGCTCACACAGATGTGGACAAAGCAGAGGTTATAGCGCACAGCTTAGAAGAGCAATGCAGGCCTTCGTATGGAAACCTTGACTTTGACCACATACATAAGATTCACAGCAAGGTCAGACACTCACTCAAACTTCCTATCACCAGCACTGACCATATGGCATCAACATCACCTGCTGAGATATATGACATTATTAAAAATTTAAAGAACAAAAAAGCTCCTGGACCAGACGGCATTACTAATCGTGTGATTAAACTTCTGCCCCGGAGGGCAGTAGTGTACCTGACCAGTATAATAAATGCAATTTTAAGATTTCACTATTTTCCTTCCACCTGGAAACTGGCTGACGTAATTCCCATACATAAGCCAGGCAAAGACTCACACCTACCCCAAAATTATCGTCCAATCAGTCTCATCTCAAATCTGGGTAAGGTTGCAGAGAAGGTCATCCTCTCACGACTTCAAACCTCAATAAATGACCTAAACATCCTTCCAAAAGAACAGTTTGGTTTTAGGCAACACCATAGTACTACCCAGCAAATCCACAGAATTGTTGAATACATCACAACCAGCTACAACTGGCGCCAGTGCACAGGTGCTGTTTTCCTAGATTTATCCAAAGCATTTGACAAAATCTGGCATTTTGGACTCCTGCACAAGCTTATCTCAGCCGGCATCTCACCTAAAATGGTTCATTTAATCCACTCATATCTTCAAAATAGATCAATGCAAGTAAAAATCAACGGTTCTACATCCTCCCAGCGCCACATCTTTGCTGGAGTGCCGCAGGGATCTCTGCTGGCTCCATTGCTGTTCTCTGTATACATGTCAGACATCCCACACAATCCGATGACTTCCATTTTGGCCCTATATGCAGACGATACGGCAATACTAACCAGATCTCTCAGACCCCTTTTCATTACCAGAAAGCTTCAAGAAAACATTCTAAAGCTGGAGGGTTGGTTCTCTAAATGGAGATTGGAAGTCAACCCCCAGAAAAGCTCAGCCGTTCTTTTCTCAAAAAGGCCAATGTCTCCTGTAGGAGATTTGTTACTATTCAATATTAAAATTCCCTGGCAGTCAGAAACAAATTACCTGGGTGTAATTCTCGACAAAAAGCTATCTTTCAATCAACACACCAAGTCTGCATGCACAAAGGCATCTAAAGTCATAGCACAGATCTATCCGCTAATTAATAGAAATAGCAAGCTCAGCAACAGAATCAAATTGCAGCTATACCAGTTGACGATTCGTCCTATAATCACCTATGCCTCTCCGGCCTGGAGCCACACCTCTAATGCTAACATCATCAAAATACAGCGAGTGCAGAACAAGTGCCTGAGAATGATTTTGAATGCTCCGTGGTATGTTAGAAACATTCAACTCCACAGAGACACAAATATTCCCTATATCTTCTCTTTTCTACGATCCTTAGCCACCAAGTTTTTCCTAAAGACGTCCACACATCCCAACGATTTGGTTCAACAAGCTACAGCATACGATCCAACGTACATATTCAAATACAGAAGACCAAAAGCTATATTGGCCTCCTTTAGTGATGCATCTCCATGCCCAATCAGGGCGAGCATTCTGCTCATAAATTTTACCTTCACTGCAACCACAACAGATAGCGGGGAATATGAAAAGCATCTTGCTTCACCCCTAAAGACATAAATGTCAATTGTCAATTGTCAAAACTAACAGGTTGGTTTAAATGAAGTGGAAATTGAATCAATCGACCGTGAGATGCGGTGATTGATTCATTCAATCCAATACCCTTGGAGGGTAATGGATGGCAATGCTATAGCCAATGAAGTTCTAACTGAGGCTCGGCTATAACTGAGGCTCGGCTATTGCTGTTACTCTCCTGCCATGATCAGAGCTTTAAAATAGCTCAATAACACCTTATCCCTACACTGTCCTCTACAGATAACGGGGAAGATGAAAAGCATTCTTGCTTCGCCCCTTTAAGCCAGTCCTTATAAGGACTATAAGGATAAACTAACAGGTTGCTCACCGAGCGGTGAGATTTATGTCAAGAATGAACTCACAAATTATTTTTATTATCGTCTTAACAGATTACTGTTCTTACAAGTTTAAGAGTTAAACGTAAACGTAGTATACATTTTCCCAGCATTACACGAGAACCTATTCCGATGAAGCTGAGGAGACAGGCGACTTCGGAGTGTGGAGCATTGACAACATGCCTGAACACTTCAAATGAGACCAATCACTTCGGAAGAGGTTACTCGAGCCTACAAACAGCTTAAGCTACGGAAAACCCCTGGCCTGGATGGGCTAGGCGTTGAGCTCTATCGCTCAGCCTGGAACTTCATCTTGCCTATCCTGGTCTCATTATTCAACAGATTCCTATTCACTGGTGACGTACCTGCTGACTTCGTTAGTGGGTACACAATTTTCATCCCCAAGAAAGGGAGAGACCTAAATAGCATGGGTAGCTGGAGGCCCATTTCCTTGACTAACACAGACTACAAATTATTCGCAAGAGTGATTTGCAACCGTCTGAAGATGGGCAGTGGGAATGTGCTAACCAGCACTCAAGTATACGGAGTTCCGGGCAGATCGATGGAGCTCAACCTCCTCCTGATAAGAGACCTTCTCCGCCTTGTGACAAACAAGGAACTCCCACTTGCACTCGTATCAATAGACTTAGAAAAACCGTTCGATAGTGCAAAGCACAACTTTCTGCACTATATCCTAGAGAAAGTCGGAGTGGCGGCCTGCCTAACGGAAGCAATCAAAAGCATGTACGGTAAAACAACAACGCACATTGCGATTAATGGGTTTCTTTCAGAACCCATTCCCATACGCAGAGGGGTTCGGCAAGGCTGCCCCCTTAGCCCCCTTCTTTTCTCTATAGTACTAGAGCCTCTTCTAAAAAAAATTGATGAGACGCGCGCAGTAAGAGGAATACCGCTGCCCTTAGGCTCCAAACAGAGCAAAACTGTCGTATATACCGATGACATCATCGGAACCCTTCGGGATTCCGACTCGATTTACATCTTCTTCGGCATACTGCGAGAGTTCAGCATGCTCAGTGGTCTTCACACTAATCCCGAAAAAACAAAAATCAAAATTTATGGGAAATTCGGCCCTGCCAGTCTTCCGTATGGTCTGAAACCCACAACCGGCCCATTAACAATACTAGGAATTCCCTTCCTAGAGACCCCAGTGTTGCAAACACAACGCTTAATAGAAATGTGTCGCGAAAAACTCAAACCCTTCAGTCCCAACTACCTATCATTCGAAGGTAGAGCAACAGTTATCAAAACAGTCCTAAAACCGATGTTACTGCACACCATTAACCTCACAAACATCACAGACACACAAGACAACGCCATTCACAAACATGTCACTGATTTTTTCTGGAACAACAGGAGGCACGAGGTGCGCAGGGCCTTTCTCCATCTTCCCCCCACACAAGGGGGATTCGCCCTGCCAATCCTCAAATACTGCCACCTAACCAACACTGCTCAGACCATACGGAAAGTACTGGCATCAAATCACCCTTCCGGCAATCTGATTAAATACTTCTTAGGATTTTTCCTACCCTACTTCGGGACCACTGGCCACGCCGGACCATGTGCGGAGACGGTGCCAGAGTGGTACTACACAATATGCAAACTTTTCAAAAAAATGGTAACGGATGGAGTTCGAGTGCTTCAGCTCAGCCCAAACAAGCTGTACTGGAAAATTTTTGACCACTTTGACTGGGAAAAGCCCGATCTGGGCACAAACGAAGAGGTGCTGTTCACCAACATAAAAAACAGCTGGGGGCAACCATTTCACCGGGACTTAGCCTGGAGAATCGCCTACGGCAGACTCCCGGTGAAACTGGTAAAATCAGCCTACAGCTCGCGACCATGCAACCCCTTCTGCGACGTCTGCGGCGCGGTAGAAACCGTAGGGCACTTTTTCTTTCACTGCCCGCCAGTACAGCGTGTTTGGCACAGACTGGCTGAGGTACTTGCGATCCCAGCGCTCACATTCGCCGAAGTAGTTTTGCTACAGTTTCCTCCCCCAGTAACCAAAAACAAGAAACACCTGATTTTCCTAATAAATGTGATCAAACACCACATTTGGAAAATCAGGAAAAAACACCTTGTTAACGAGGAGGATCGCATCTATCTCCGTGTTAGGAACTGTCTCTCAGCCTACCTCCGCCGCTTCCTGGAGCAGGAAAGGTGCTTACGTGGTGAGGAGCGGTTCCTGAGGAGATGGTGCGACCCACCAACCATCTGCCAGATCATACAGGGGGGAATCCGGTTGTGTCTGCTCCTATAACACCTTCAAGTTGTAGGTGTTGACGCTATCTTGATCTTCCTTCCCGATCAGCGTTTAACCCACAGGTATGTCTAGTCCTTTCGCAGTTGAAAGTTTTTCTGTCCCCCAGGTTGGGGTTGACCTGAACAAACCCGGACTGCGAAGGCCAACATCGAGGTGGTCCCAAGCCCTTTTCAGGGCGGGGTCTTCCGGGCCAGGTCATCTCCCTTCTTTTCCTGGTTATACTGTTCTGGGTTTGCTCGGCAAACTCATTCCTCTATAGAATTGTCTTCCACATAGTCTTTAGATTTATTTACACTTGTTAAATTTGCTTAGTCTCTCCTTTTTTTTCCTTTTCAGGATTTTTCCTTTTTTAAAGTGAAAAATCAACGACCGTTTTAGAAGAACCCCTGGGGGGTCAACAGCTAAAACAGGTCAGATGAGGCCTCAATCATCTACTCTACTACTATGCACTCTATCTTTATTTCCTCTACTACTATCTGCTGAATCTCAGCCTATCTTACTCCACAGGCCAATGATGAGATACGTTGAACTCACGAATTATATTTATATCGTCTTAACAGATTACTGTTCTTACAAGTTTAAGAGTTAAACGTAGTATCTGTGTTGCAAGGTTAATAACGAACACGGACCCCACAGGGCGTTCGCTGTATATTAACTAACCAGCACAAATAGAATAAACCCCGGACTGAGGCAATAATAAGCACTTGGTGGTGGGAATAGTTAGCCCCCCCCTAGCCAGCTATGGCCAATGTTTTGCCGCGGACTCGAGGCATCGAAACTGACGCCGATCTCGACCTTTGGCTAAAGCCATTATTGACTGCATCGGTGCGGACCAGATTTTTGGATTCACTCCCTTCGGTGGCGGCAGATACCAAGTTGTATAGTTCGCCCACCGTTTGTAGGTCCCTGCTTCGCGTCTTTCCAAGAATAGTCGATTCATGTTGAAGGGGAGAAAGAAATGAAGGACGTCCGAATTGGTCGCCAACACGCCAAATCACGTGCTTTATAGGTAAAATTTTCCAACTGTTATGTTATATGTTATACAAGCAACATAGTTAACTACAATGATCATAAAAGATAAGTTAATTTTCCGACATGTAATAATAAACAACTCATCCCACAATACGGACTGATTACCCTATTATCGGAATGGATTCTCCTTTTTCTGACATGCCCAGAAGTGTCGAAGGATCTCTAATCGGTGGGCGAACTATAGTAAGGAGCGCCGAGACTAGAGACAAATTGCTCAAAGGCTTCCAATGTAATGGAAAGGAAGTTTTTCCGTTCATGGTGGGGAGCATTATCAAACTGCTCAAAATCCCCAGATTCCCCTTGGAATATATAAAAAGTGACGAAAAAGTCATCCACGAGGTGTTCGGAAAATGGGGTGTTGTACGAAACATACAAGTCTTAAACGATGCAGACAACCCCCAATGGAAGTCGGGGGAAGGAAACATCTCACTCGAGATGAAAACACCGGTTCCAAACTTCGTCAGCATCGGGTCTGTTAGGGTAATGGTAAACTACCCTGGCGTAAAGAAGCAATGCTCCTGATGTGGATCCTTCGACCATCTAGGAGCGAACTGCCCAAAACTGGCATGCAAAAACTGCCTAACAACAAGTCATTCACTGGACAAATGTCTCATGGCTTGTCTCAAATGCTGGTCCAAAGACCACGAAGTTAACACCTGCCCATCAGGATCGCATGCAGAAAGGATGGGAGATGCTATTATACCAATCACAGTGACCTCAGTAGAGAGGCCTACAGCTACTACAGAACAAGAGTCGGGAAACCCGGTTTTTCTAACTCCAAACGAGGCATACGGCAAAATAACGGCCGCAAAAGAGAAGGCAGCCGCCACAGAAACCATAGCCCTCACACCCAAGAAAGAGAAGAAACGAGAAATCCATGCAGAAGAAACAGCCAATAAACAAGCTACCTCACACGATGAAATGGAGGCAAACAGCGCCCCCCCTCAAACGACTACTAAGCCCAGAGGAAAAGGAGATGAAAAAAATAAAACCAGCAGAAACAGAAGAATTAGAGACTCCTCATGCAAAAGCAGGGGAGACTCTAAAGCATCTCGTTAAAGGTATCCCTGGGGTGGCAGAAAAATTTCCAGATGCAATGATGAGAATAGGGGAACCTGAGCTTCTCCTCACAGGGAAGTATGGTACCAACGTAGTTAGTGCAAAATGGGGTGACTTATTTGTTGAAGACATCAGCCAAATCACCTCTGAGCAAGTACAGCTAGCCATGGACATAGAACGAGGAGGCGGCATCGGCGTTCTCCATAGCTCTCTCCAAATTAGACGTGGCCAAGGGAAGCGAGGTGGCTAAAAGAATAATGACTGCCCATAAAAAGCGACAGTCACAATAACCATCCCATGGTTTCCCGTCCACAGCTGTTCTCTAGTTCCCACAGGTGGGAAGGGCCTGAGAACCTGAGCGGCGAAGGCTTACGGCGAGGCGGTGCAGCTCCTTGAGAGCTGCATCACTCAGGCCAGACCCTTCCCCCCACCTTTCTTTTTTCGGTTTCCAGTCTTATCTGCAGTTTTGTTTTCTCTGTACTTCATGTTTTTGTTTTTGTTACATGTTTCCTTTTTAGGATTTTTCCTTTTTCTAAAGTGAAAAATCAACGACCGTTTTAGAATCGCCCCTGGGGGGGGGGGGCAAACAGCTAAAACAGGTCAACTGAGGCCTCTTTCACCTACTCTCCTACTATCTGCTGACTCTCAGCCTATCTTACTCTACAGGCCGATGATGATGATTTGTTGAACTTACAAATTATTATTAAGTATCCTCTGGATTAGATTAGTCTGGCGAGAACGTAAAAAAATTAAGAATAGATTCAGATTTCTTTAAGAAGGTGTTTGCATTTGTTCCACTTATTTGGTCGCACATTTCTGGAAACTGCTTCCTTTACACACACACACACACACACACACATATATATATATATATGTGTGTGTGTGTGTGTGTGTATATATACCTCCCCCACCTCTAAAATGTTTGATTCCTTTCTTAAAGTACAAAGCTAAAGCACTTTAATTTGACATAATTAAGATAATAAAATGGAGGATATTATGGATACATCCACATTGTATAGCTAAATATAGAAAGAAACTGAGATTATGAGAATGCAGTATTAGAAATACAATAGCCCCCCCTTATCCTCGGGGGGATAGCATCAAACCCTATATATGCTATGTTTTTTTTTTTTTTCATACATTCATATCATAAAGTTTAATAAATAAATTAAGCCCAGCAAGAGATTAATAACAATGACTAATTATAAAATAGAACAATTATAACAACATGCTGTAATAAAAGTTACCTGAACGTGAATGGAATCTTAGCAACCTCAGCGCACATTTATTATTATTATTTCTCTTTTGTTTCGTTCTTTACCTTTTTGTTTTGTTTATTTCTTGTCTATCTTTCGGGGGACCCTGTAACCTCTAGAGAGCGCATCCCATGGGGAGCCCACCAAATATGGTAGGGCAGTCCAAATATATTGAATAAGGACTCGTGGGCCATAAGCGGCAATCATCTTGATTGTAAAGGGAAGTGACACTCCTTTGGTCCCCTAGCTGGATCTATTCTCTCCTTCCTCTGCTTTGAGGATGACCCACTCACTTTAATCTTTCCTACAAGCCCGTATCAGCCAACTCTTCTTATTTTATGACCCTTATGCTACTAGAGTACTCGAGGGCTATGGTGGATCTTTTCATTTCTGGCTTATATCTATGTTCCCCTCTATAATCTATTCTTTCCCCTTCAATATACCCTATTCCTCCCTATAGGTTTAACTTTGGAAGAACGCCAGTTCAGAAGCCTTAACGTAGCAGTCCTACCAGTGGACTGTCCATCGCCAGTCTAGTCACCTGACATGGAGAAAATTAATCTACTTTTAAGCCAACAGAGGAAAGTAATCGAAATGAATGTATGGAAACCGACCCTGAAATAGAAAAGGTAAAACGAAAATGGAAACGACAAAATATGAGTATAATACATATAGCAAACTGGAACGTAAGAGGAATAGCTTATAAAGAAATAGAATTAGACCAAATATTAAATGAAAGACATTTCCAAATAGCAGTAATCACAGAAAGAAAAAAAAAAAGAAATTAAAGAAACCACGAGAACTGAAAATTTAGTATAGTATTATAGTATTTTAATGTATAGTGGAGTTGACAGAGTCCAACGAGCACAAGTAGATGTTATGATTTGGATTCATAATTCCCTTTCAAAAGAGAATTATGAATCCAAATAATTTATAATATTTTAAAATATTATAAATTATGGAATCAACGAAAAATAGAAGCTAGAATAAAAACAGACAGAGGTTATTTAACAATAATTGATTTACATGCACAAGAAGGAGGAAGAGAAGATGAAAATACTGAATTCTATAATCAGTAATATATATATATATATATATATAATAAAATAAATAAAAATGATTATGTAATATTAGGAGACTTAAATGCACGAATTGGAAACACAAAAAATAATAATAATATAGGAATACATGGGGAACACACTCTAAACAGGATTGGTGAAAAATTGACTGACTTTGTAGTTTATAATAACCTTAAAATAATGAATTCCTTCTATAAACATAAAGAATACATAAATATACTTGGGCAGCAAGAGGATCGAAATCAGCATTAGATTACTTAATCCTAAATGTAAAGACATGAAAGTTCTCTTTAGATGTTAGAGTTCACAAAGGATACGAAATAAGTAGGGACTACTTCCTCATTAAAATAAAATTAAGATTACCAGCTAAATGGCTACAAATAACAAGAACAGAAAGAAAATTTAAAACATTTGTTTATAAAACTACATTATTAAATGGCAGAAATATACAGTGGCTGTATGAACAAAGAATTAACCAGTATCTAGATAAAATAAAACAAAATGAAGAAATAGAATGGCTTAATAGAAAAACGATACTAAATATTATTTCAAAGTGCAACTCGGGGATGCGAGGATTGTAAGCTCTCAGATCAACTTATGAAACTTTCATAATTTCTACAAACATTCGGCTTTGAAATAATGTTGGATCTATTTTCCACTTTGCCGATGTGATAATAAATTACTTATTTCTGCAATTTTTCATTTAATATCTTCTGACTGGGGTTGACCGCGGATAAGAGGAGCACTACAGTATATAATTATGACAAATGGCGCAGTCCACTATGTTATAACACCGGAATGGCCCAATTTGTCAACAATCTGCTGAACAAATAGGCCTACAACATGGCATCCTGTCACAATGCCTCTTTGAAACTCCTTCAGTTCCCTTCGCGCAACCATTTCACCCAGACACAGCTGGCAGTTTTCTTCCATTAAGAAATAGAAGTTATTCAATTTTAAGTTTTCAATAAAACAGCCGTCTTACGAAAATTGCATTTCTTGATAATCTCTGATATTTCCTCTTATCTCGTACTAGATTTCAGTCCACCTCTTTCTTGAACTGAAAGCCGTTTCCATAAACGTTATTTGGAACTTTTCCCAAGCTTTTGAGATTTTTTTAGTACGGCTCTGATTATATGCTAGAGTTATTAATTATTCATTTGTCTTCTACACACAGAGAGATTTGTAAACAGATTGAATAATTGAAATTTTGGGCTTTAATTTTAATTCAGTATTCCTTGATTGTTAATCCTCAATCCGCATAACATTCGAAGAAACTTACCATCAATTGGATTTTAAAGTTCAAGAAAATCCGTTCAGACAGGAAACATTTATTTATTTAGCCTGTACATGTATTAATCTAACTCACGATAGTTTAGCCGGCAGATAAAAGCATCGACACCTTTTTATGAAAAGTTTGCAAAACATGATTCGCACAAAATAACCAAAATCTTCTGCTATGTGAAACGTCACAAACTTGAGCTGTAATTCTCCTGGCGGCTAATTTTTAGTTAGCAAAATAGTCTAAAATGTAAAAATCGTTCATCACATCGAATTTTCAGAGGTTAATATATAAATATAATTAACCATTTTTACGAATATTAAACTTCATCACATGAAGTTTTTATTTATTTATTTTTAAGTTTCTGGTTGACAGAATCCTGTATTGGAATGCAGCATTTCAAAAGCAAAAATATTGCGAATAATCAGAAAACTAACTTACCAAATGAGTAACTAACTTTTTATCGATTATTTTTAAATGGGCGCTTAAGTCAAGGAATAAACCACAAGTATGCAATAAAATTTATATAAGAAATGTTGAAATGTTGTAAGAAATTGTTGAATACAGGAATCATGAGTAACTTTCACATTCTGTGTAACGTGTGAAGCTCCATGACCTGCCATGGATGCATAATTTGGCTTCGTATAGAACTAATGAGTGGTCTGATAGGACGGCTAATCCTTTCTGGATGTCCATGATACTAATTGCGTGAATTCTCAGATAGGTTGGTCTGTATTGCCGGATAATGAAACTCTTATTATCTCTGCTCTGTGTGAGACAGGTAACTAAAAAGCTGAAACCCTTGCACAACTCTTCGCATCTTGGAGTGAGAGAGAGAGGATTCGAACTCAGGTCTTTTTAACCAAATGGCATCGTCTTTATCACCTGAGTTATGAAGGTTCTTAATCTACAATCTTCTCTAATTATGTTGGTAATTTTCTGAAGTAACATTGAAAGCTGTTTCATCTTTCTGATTGAATCATTGATCATATAGAATCATTGGTATGTTTAAGAATGGAAAAAACCTAACGAGTAGTTAGATCTTTGGAGATTTTAAAACAGCATTAAATTTGTTCTAACACAGCCCACTCGTTTATGAGAAGATAGACTGACTTCTGCGATGGTAAAATGTGAACTGAACCACAAGTGATCACAACAATATTAACCTGATGACATGAAGTATTCCTAATGGCTCTGGTAACAAAATTAACACAGGAGCAGTGCCGCGCCGTGGGTAGGAGGCGCCCTTGTGCAAAACCTTTTTCAGCGCCCCCATAAAATAAGTTTCCATCAAAAATTTTTGCGAAAAATTTTACTTTGTTGAAAGTACAAAACAGTTTATACGCATTCATAAAAATAAATTTTATTTAACAGTAGTAGAACATTGTAATCATTGAAATTTATTGTAATCACTAAACATTACAGTCACACCGTAGTTTATATACGCCAGGAGATTTTAGATTATGATGCTTAGTTTCCCATACATCAGTTCGGTCTCCCAAAAATTGGCAAAAGTCCTTCAAAAGTACAACATCAGGACGTTATTCACCACTCTTCCAAAAATCAGATCTCTTATAAGCCATCCTAAACCTAAGCATCATAATCTAAAATATCCGTTGCGTATATAAACTATGGTAATGTTACTTATTACGGTCAAACTAATAAATCTGTTGAACTTCGCATGGAAGAGCATAAAAGAGACATCTCCTATAAAAGATCAAATGCTAGTGCCTTATCCAGCCATGTTCTCTTCTCTAACAATCCTCATGATCATTTTCAAGGTCACTCAGTTTCCTGGGATAGATCTGAAAACATTTTCCGTTGCAAGGATGAATTTGAAAGAAAGAAAGATAATGGAATCCAAGGGAGATCGTCCTTAATCCTGAACATTTGAACAGTAATTTGAGCTATAACATCCCTGAGAGCCATACTGCTGTTGTTCAATACTGGCGTTCTCGAGAGTCTACTACCACGCATACAACAAACAATGGCACGTAAATAGAACAACTGGAATTTTAATACAACGTTTTTTATTTTTAATTATCTAATACAATTAACCTGTGCTTCTCAGTTTTCTCAATATCTTCAGTCTTTTATTATTGTTTCTTCTACCTACAAAGATACCTGATGAAGGCCATAATAAGCCGAAACTAGTTGTATCATTAAAGTTTTCTAACTTATTCTCGGTTTGTTAGTCGTTAAATATCTTTTTTGAATATATATATATATATATATATATATATACAGTATATATATATTAGAATAACCAAGTAATTTTATATAAACTTGGTTATTTTAACTCCTAATCCCAAGTATGCAAACAATTAAGTTTGCGCCTGAAACATAGTTCAAGTCTAAAGATGGTACAACACCAGGGCAACTCATTGTAAAGGTGGGTAAAGCTCTGATCGCTATTCTCAATATTTTCCCATAATGTAAAGCACATCTCACTAGAAGATGTATACTGCAATGCATTATGGGTAGGTCACTACCCAGACCGGTTTCAACCTTTTTTGAGGTCTCCTCAGTGAGTAGCTAGACCCTAAATACCAAGGTTTTAGTAATACGGAGCCTTATATATATATATATATATATATATATATATATATATATATATATATATATATATATATATATATATATATATATATATATATATATATATATATATATATATATATATAAACAAAAATTACTTTTATTTTAATATAAAAAGAAATATTACATAACGAAGATAATTTGGAGATATGCTTTTAACTATATAACAATTAGGATAAATGTAGATTTATGTTACATATTTATCCGTCTTTCTTTAGCCACAAAATTTTTAATAATATCTTTAATGTGTAATGAATCCATAATATTATTTTCAATTGATATAATTGATCAATCCTTTAAATGCTCTCCAGACATTGTTGACCGCAAATAATTTTTTATTAGTTTCAGTTTTGAAAAACTTCTTTCCCCTGATGCTACGGATATTGGTAATGTTCAATAAATACGCATCACCATCGCAGTATTCGGAAACGTGCCGGTTAATTTATTTTAACGTATATATAATTTAAAACATCCTGAGGAGCCGACTCTTTTTTAATAAAACATTGCCAAGTTTTTAATTCCTCAAATAAAGTCATACCATCAATATTGCGATTGTCGCTCAGTTTTAAGTGCAAATCTTTTTCATTAACTCTTCATCGTTTCCAATCTTTTAATTTGCTCTTATAACTTTAAAGTCCTCTCTACGTTGTTTTAAGAGTATGAATCTTTCCGTGACTGAAGTTATTATCGTGTCTAAAATCGCGAAGAAAAAATTTATTTTAAAATTTTGTTTAGGATCGTGCGTTGTCTCATCTGATGCTTCGTAACCAAACATCTTTTGCGAATGTCTGGAGCAATAGGATCAATATTAAGATCGTTTGCTACTTCTTTTGCAGTTCTAATAATATTTTCAAAATGTTGGTCTGTTCGGCGAGTATTTAATTGTATATTGTTGTATACTTGTTTCAACATAATCAAGATTTTCTGTAATTTTTCCTACATCAAATGTCGGATTCTGAATTATTTTGCTTGCAACATTTACGAGACTTAAGATTTCGTACCAAACATGAACAGAGAAAATAAATCTTTGAAATTAAGTTTTCTTCCTGAACTCTAGAATCGATATCTTTAGTTTCATCTTCCGTAATATCAGAAACAGCCTGGTAAATTTCCTTGATATTATTTTTAAGTGGCTTTATTGCTTCTACTCTACTTTCTCACCTAGTAGCAGAAAGTGGTTTCAAATTTAAAACACGAATGTTTTTTTTAATATAGCCCAACGCTTCACAGATATTGAAAAATCATTATATAATTCCTGTATTACCCCCAAAAAATTTACAGTTTCACAGGATATCTTAGCTGCATCATTAACTACCAAATTTAATGAATGAGCAGCACACGGAATAAAAAAAGACCTTAAATTTATTTCAAGGATTTTTTTTCTGCAGTCCATTACGTTTGTCTCGCATATTTGAACCGTTATCATAAGCTTGGCCGCGTAAATCCGAAATGTTAATATTCAATAATTTTTTATAAATTGAAATAGTCCTTGCCCAGTGGTATCTTCTACAGATTGAAAACCCAAAAAATGTTCATGAATTTCTGCTATATTTGTATCTTTATTTTGATTAGCAAATCTAATACCAATAGATAATTGTTCTGTGTGGCTTATATCCGGAGTAGCGTCAAGAATTAATGAATAATATTTCGCCTCTTTAACCATTTCTAAAATTTTTTATTTTATAGCTTCAGAAATCATTTTGTATTCTATCACCTAAATAATGAGCAATGTTCCTTTTTTGTGATGTTTGGGTGCGATGCAAGTGTCTGTCATTATCGAATCAAATTTAGCGACAGTTTCTACTAGCTTTAAAAAATTGCCATTATAATTTCCAAAACGTTTTTGTGAAGAACCTCTAAAAGCTATACACTGTCTTGATAAATATTGTGTTATGTAGATTAACCGTTCTATAACAGATTGCCAATATTTTTTCTCAGTTTCGTATAATCTTTGTTGTGTGCAATCAATAGTGCATTTCTTAATCAACGACATTTTAAGATCGCCGTATTTTGAACAGTTTTTAATGTGCGTGGAACTTGTCTCGTGTATTTTTAGTATACGACTCAAATGTTGCCAATCGTTACAACCGTATTCGTTAGTAAGTTGGGAATTTTGCTACCAAATATTTTGCAATAATAACAAAAAACCGAATTTCGCGATTCCGAGTAAACTAAATAACTTCGTAAAAGTTTTTCTCCATTTGCTAAAGTTCGATAATAGTATGAATCGGAAAACTTGGGGCCAGATTCATCTTTGGGAAATTCTTCATTAACTACTTGACGCGGGCAATGCTCAACTAAACAATCTCTAACTTTGGTAGTTATATGATTCGGCCAAGTATCTGGATCATTAACATTAAAATTTAAAGTAAAATTTGAAGTTTCTTGTTTCTCTGAATCGAAATATTTCTTCTGCTGCAACTTCTGTAGACAGTCCAGTCAAGCCAGTTTCATTTTCGCATCTAACATTTGTTTCTTCATAGTTACCTTGTGTCCTCTCTTTTTCTGGAGTAGAGCTACACGGAGTACTTGCTTTGTCAGAACTTTCTGTTCTTCGTTTATTATGTGGTCCTGAAGTTAAAAATTTATTCAGCGATCCAGCCAGTTTATGTTCCAGTTGTACTCGTTGCAATTTTTTTCCTGTTTTGTACACTAGATAACTTCTTTGGCTTTTTTCCCGACATCTAGGGGTTAACACACTTGGTTAGACTTTAAAATAAGAAGAGCGTAAAAAGCTGTCCACCAAAATAAATAATAATTTCTGAAATTTTCCCTTAAACTTATTTTTTAGCCCCTTAACCGACTATCATTTTTAAGATGAATGGCCCAAGACCGACTTTTTTTTTTTATTACAGAATTTGATTTTTCAGATGTTTTGAATAATAAATATGCTAACATTTTAGGTATTTTTGAAAATTAACATATGGAGATATTAGCCACTGATTTCTCAGTGATATTTATTTAATATTTTTTACATTCTGGTAATTGTTTAATAATTAAGA
Organism: Typopeltis vanoorti; assembly: GCF_054136105.1. Lineage (NCBI taxonomy): Eukaryota > Metazoa > Arthropoda > Arachnida > Uropygi > Thelyphonidae > Typopeltis > Typopeltis vanoorti. The sequence goes on along the minus strand of NC_143565.1, from coordinate 6,208,645 downwards.
AATTTCTAGAATATTAAAATTATCAATTAAAGAAATTAGTAAAAGGACCGCAACCCCATTGTTTTCCAACCAGAACAAGAACAAATATATAAATAAATCTCTTATTGAAAATTATTTATTTCTAGACGTCTACCCAACATAACATAAAAATCTTTTGTTTTCAAAATAAGATTATTAACTAAAATGAAACAATTTAACTGATTTTCAAACTTAGCAAAAATATAATAGACGTACTTTACGTGAATAATAATTCAAATTCACCAAAAATTTACTAAACAACAATAATTTATAAAACAAAAGGCAACTGCACAGTAACACTGTAACGCACAAAATGAAATGATGAAAATACACCAAAAAAATATCAAGAAAGGGTCAATTGCAGAATGTGTAAACAAACATCATGTAAAGAGTTTTATAGCTCATAAATAACCTATGTTTATTCATTTAATTCGAGCCGCGTCAGCCTGACGCGCCGATAGTCTATCCCACATATATACGAGATTTTTAGCTGATTAATATGTTTATAATTTATAAACTATTATCTTTAAAATTTTATTTGTCTATCAAAAATCCAAAAATAAGTACACAATTAAAATCAAAGTCAAAAATTGTGTACTTATTTTTGGATTTTTGATAGACTTAAACACAGAATACACTCGATATGTTTCACATTCAAAATTGAAATAACGCTGAAAAAAATGTAAGTGCGTATTTGGATAGACGCTATTTCGTCTATCCAAATTCGAAGCGGAATTTAAGAAAACGAACATCGTAATGTACACCTATGTTTCAGACTAAATATTTTTGGATAGATCAGTGTTTCTGAAACTTCAGATATCCGTGTACCCTTCTTCAATTTTCATTATTACCAAGTACCTTTTCAAAATACCCTTATAATAATAATAATAATAATAATAATAATAATAATAATAATAATAATAATAAATTTAAAAAAATATTTCATTGTAAATGTCTGTTTTATTTGAATTTAAATGTACATTTAAACAAAAAAAAAAGATTTATTTTTAATAGAACAAAATTTATAAAGATTCTATACATTTTTACTCAATATAAATAATTTATCATCAATGAGGAGTGAAATTGCTTATTTCTATATCCGTTATATTGCTCTCTTTTGTGCGTTTTATAAATCCAGTCTTTAACCAATGATCCATACTTAACAATTTGAAAGGTAAACAAATTACCGTATTTACTCGACTATAACTCGCACTTTTTTCCCAAAATTAAAGCTAAAAAATCGTGCTGCGAGATATATGCGGGGATTTTCGGAAACTAAAGTTTTCAGAAGAAAAAAACTGAAAATGGGTATGACTTACCAAGAAGCTTCTATTCTGCATCACTTCTTCTGTCCTAGAGAGCGGTTTCCTTGTGTGCCATCAAAGTTATCTACCCAAACAGAGTCATCTTCTTTCCCATTATATCAAGCAAAAATTACCAGTAATTTAAGACTTGAGATACGTAATGAACAATCCTTGACAAATTACTAATGAGAAGCGAAAGATGCGCGCGATTGTAGGCCAGTATAATTGAGAAAAAGCCACTATTAAGAAGTGCATACGATTGGTGCGGTATTAACAAAAAGATCGCGCGACCAAAACAAAACAAGCTGACGATTGAATTGAAATGCTAATTCTCTTAAACCGATTTCCATAATATCTGAAATGCATTCACTGTATTTATATTTATTAGTTTTAACACGTTCATGACGGGGGGGGGGTAGTGTCAAGCAGAAAACTTTGCTTGAGTGTATATAGCAGTTTCTGTTGGAGGGAAGATGCGATTCATTAGTTAGTGTTTATATTCCCAGTTGTCTGTAATTGCACTGTTTGTGGAGAAATATATTACACAGTCTGCAAATGATGTCTGTGAACCTTATCCAGTGACCTGATAAAACGAATTGGTTTTCGTGTTTCTGCAGTATAATGGCTGTTGGGGATGGCATATTGTTTACTGCAGGGAGCGAATTATCGCTCCCTGCAGTAAACAATATCTAATAAGTGGGTTCTAAAATGTTTAGTTTTAGTATGTATGGCTATAATTTTTTTATTAATAAAATATAATAAACACATATTTAACTGTCAATGGGAAATGGCGCCTTTTTTATTCGGTAAACTAAACGCTGTATTTTTGTAAAATATCTTGTTGCCGTAATACGGCTGAACGAGCGCCCTTATTAAGCAGCGCCGTGAGGCAGGCTGCCTTTATGCTACATCCCCTCGACGGTACTGGGCAAAGCACAGCGTAAGAAAGCATTCACGGTCTGTCTTAAACTAACAATTTCCACTAAAATATAATAAACAATCGAGAATATTTTCGCTGAGTCGATGCTTACTCTATGAAATGAAATCCGTGGTAATCTTGAAAACGATTCACTTCAAACAAATTATAATAAAACTGGTGATTTTTATCAAGTTAAAAATGTTGTTAGAGTATTAAGAATTCATAATAATTTGACTGATTTTAAATTTCATTTTATTTAACTATGATTTTTAATTGTGTAATTTATATTGTACGATATAATTCAAGAATAAGAAAATTTATATTTTTTTTATTATTTCCCGTGGTGAAATGGCGCCCCTCATCTTCAGACGCCCTTGTGCGGGGCACAATCTGCACAACCGCACGGCGCGGCCCTGCACAGGAGACACGTGCTGAGGAGTAGTTTGTATTTAAGTATCGTTCAAAACATCGCAAAAAAGCACGAGACGTTAATAATCAGACACAAAGCAGCCCGAATACCAACCTTTATAACTTCGATTGTAGTCACCGACAAGAGCAGCTTTTTTCAAGTATTTCTTCGACTGATTCCCAAATTTGTCGATCTCTGGCACGGGCAAGTAAGTTTTTCAACTAGGAAACTTGGAATAAAATGCATTAGGAGATTATTTAGATACAGAAGAACTTCGGGTAACACGGAATACAATTTTGTGTGCAAAATAGCATTCCACATTACCTGAAGTTTTTGTGCATATTTCAAGTTTGATCTCAAAACACGCGAGGATCCGAATTTCATCAAAATGACCTTTCGGAAATGGGATCCACTACTGCTTTGAGAAATCTGAAATGTTGAAGTACTTTGAATGTGAACATATCTTTTCACCAATGGATAAGGGATTTATATTCTCTTCCCCTCAAAAAAAAAATAATAAAAAAATCGGACTATGAAGTTCGAAATTAGTTCAAAGTGCTTTAGTACTACTCGTTTCAGTTAATTTTTTTTGTGTTCAATCCGTTTTGCAGGATGCCTTTCCTGAGAGTGTGCTGGAAGAAATAAAGACTTAAAAAGAAGGGAACTTTTGTGACGGTTGGCCGGAACCATTATCCTAACTATGGCTTTCTGACAGTGTGTGTGGGGAGGGGGGGGGGGGTTTACAATCTGAAAAAAATATCATTCAGTATTTTGTAGACCATCTCGTTACGACTGAATGTATTCTATGTGATGTTTAATAGCCGATTGGTCAGTGACCTAATGTGGGTTCAAGTCATTGTTGGATCCTAAGCCTTGGATAATTAAGAGTTGCATTTCAAGGTTATCGCCGTACAATGGAATACACTTCGGCATCGACGCACGTGTTTTGCATCCAACCCTTCTCCGTTTTCGGAACTTACCTGGCGTCTATATATCACGTGAGGGCTGCTCAACGGCGCGTGACCATTGTTCACCGAGTGACATCGGGTCAAACACCTCCCTTCTCGTCCTTCGCCTCAAGGCTGATAATTAATACCTCCCTGTTAACGTTCTTTCTTTCTTTCGGGGGCTTATATTTTGCTCCTCCCCATCTCGTCCCTCCCTGCAGATGGCATTCTCCACGAGATCGCCTCTGACTCTTTGGTAAGACTCTGCGCGTGCAGCTGGGACGCGCCTCGGATAGAATTCCACGCAGGGTGGATATTTCCGGAGCTCCATTTGACACCCGCCTCTTCGCAGGTGCCGCTATTACAGTCACGTGACTGCCTTACGCACACCATCCACGATGCCTAGGCTGACAACATACAATAATCACTGCTCTCAGGTCATCTGGTTTGACGTAATAAAGGATCTTCCAACGAAGAAGTCTTTTCAAGTAATCTCTTTCTTAATTTCACAAAGGACAGAAAAGAAGAAATTTAACGCCGAAGAAAGATTAGAAAGAAGAAAATAGAACGGAAAAAGAGACAAGATGAACTGCAAGATCATCCTTCTGGAACCCACAGGTGTTCCCGATGTTTGTTTTCATCTGAGCCATTTCTTCACGATGAGTTAAATTAGTGGTAACGAACCATTTTTGCTCTTTCAAGCAGCAAAAACATTTTTAAGGTCCAAGAGACCGCAAATCCAATTATATTTATGAAATATAATTTGATCTGTTTAAAATTTAATCAGATTATAATGAGTAATCCATTGCTTTTAATATACAAATGAAATGGCTTCCAGGTTATGTGGCAGATCTTCCTCGTCATGTTTCTGAGCCTGCCATCTTGTTTATTGGAGTCCGAAGTGGAAGCTTGAAATATTCCCGTTTGGTCCCTACAGCAGAAGATTACGAAATGCTTAAACCCATCGACTGTGAGTATCTACACTGTAGGAGGGGGGAAGAGGAATTAAGGTACGAAATCAAAGTGCTGCACTTACCTAGTCTCTTGGTTATTAATTTTTCTCCATTTTAAATCGGCCCATCTGCATTGAAGAATCGCGCGTATTAATACCTTACGAACCAACGTGTCCATAATCGCAGCAACCACAATGCTGATTCAAAATCACAAGCAAACGGAAATGTATTGAAAAAATCGACTAACACATTTCTCGGAAAGTGCTTAAACGTGGAATCTCTCTCTCTCTCTCTCTCTCTCTCTCTTGGTACAAATCTCTCATATCGTCAGCATCCATAAAATTACGTTTTCTCTTTTTCTCAATGCAGTACTTTGTCTCTGAAGAACTATTTTCTGTACACAAGTCGCAAACCTATCCGACCTTCGAAGACTGTTTTAACTTTTCGGTGTGCTACCCCAAGGATATCATAAAAACACTTGAATCGGTGCAGATGACAGCTATTAGATACTTTATTTATTTATTCTTATAGAGTTTCCTCCCTTTTCTCCCCCGTCCTTCCCCATTGGGGCGTGTTGAGCCCCTCATGGGGTTAAATATTCATAACTGTAGATCCGTGTGTGTGTGTGTGTGTGTGTGTTCACCGGTTCAGTCCTCCTACTGCTGTTTTTTGGTTTGTCCACTGTGCACTTTGTACTGTGTCTACAAATCTAATGTTAACAAGTTTCTGCCTGGCCACAGTACCGATGTAATAGATATTGAAGAACCTCTTCTGTATGGGATTACCATAAAAGTTTTGGTTCGGCATTTGGTTTAAAATATGTAAAAGAAAACAAAGAAGTCTGTGTAGCTCAGTGGATGTGGCTGCCCACCACAGCGCTTGACCGCACGAAGGAAGATTTGCTTTCGACTCTAGTCAGCGACTAGAGGAAATTTTTCTAAGCCTTTTTTTTCGACCGGTTCCCGAGTTAGTCGATTTCTGGCAAGGGCAAGCGGGTTTTTTCTCCCGGAAACTCGAGTTTTTCGTCCCGTAAACTCAAGAAAATAGACCATAGAACCCAGACTATTTCAGACATTAAATATATTGTGTTAGGGTACGGACCACGAGATGGCAGCACATGTTGAGCAGTCTCATTTCACTGTGTACCGCTCAGTGGCGTAGCTAGAGGGGGGGCGGAGAGGGAGATTCTCCCCGGGCAGCACTTTGAACCTTTTTGAACTTTTGCAGTTAATTCTAAAATACAGTCTCGAGAACTCATTTCCAAATATTGTAAAACTACTGCCAATTTTCCTCGCAATTGCTGTAAGTGTTGCTAGTTGTGAGAGGAGTTTTTCTAAATAAAATTGATTGAGAATTACCTACATTACTAAGAAATGACTTCGCCAATGTCATCGACGATTTTGCTAACAGAAAAGCAAGAAAAATAACATTTTTTGAATGTTGAAATTAAAGTTTTACTTCAAAAATAAACATAGCGTTTTAATTCATTTCCCTATACGTTGTTTTGACTTTTTGTAGTATTTTTGGCAAACTCAGGGACTCCCACGGGCAGCAAAAGCTCTAGCTACACCAGTGGTGCCGCTTAATTAGTGATAGCCCTGGGCCATCTATCTCTGATTGGCTACCAGTGGAGCTTGAACTGCCCGCTCAGTCTCCAAAAGTTAGATAGGGTTAATGGCCTCGCCTACCCCCCCCCCTATTTTTCTCCCATTAAACGTACAGGAATGGTCTCTTCAGTGCAAGCATTATGGACCGAAATAACAGAGATTTAATGCCGAGTTGTGACCCACGAAGAATGGAGTTTCCGAATTGTCCATTAACAGATGATAAAAACAGAAAAAAAGGAACAGTATTTTTTTTTTTTTTTTAGAAAATTACAGTACTGTAATTCTATAATATCTTTTAAGATTCATAACTATCGTGACATTTTTATGTGCATTAAACTCATGGTGAAAATAAAGTGCTGTTAGTCTTAAACTAACACACTTCTGTTGTTATTTATACACCCATTCATTACGTACTATGAACGAACAGAAAAATATTAATGAACAAATAATATTATTTTCGATGACCTGAATGAACTTAACTAGCAATTTTACTTTTAAAAGGATGACAACAGAAGCGCATCAATTGCCAAAGTTTATTTTGTTAATCTAACGGAAGAGGATTGAGACAAGATTCAGGAGTAAAAATAAATGTTTATCAATTTAAAAAAATAAACTTTATAACATTAAGTTAAAAAAAGGGGGGGGGGGGAGCAACATTAAAACTAAAATAAATAAGAATCTTACTAAATAAAAGAAGAAAACGGAGGTTAAAAAAACAAAACAAAAAAAACTTAACGGTGGTTGCTAATGCGAGTGAGCAGATTTTGTGGACCGGGGGTTGAGGAAGGATATCTTTAAGGGAATAAATAGCTAGAGGGAGAATAGTAATGGTAATATAGGGCAAAAGATGGATACTAGTGAGTGTTGTTAAACTTCTCGAGAGTAAGCTGAAGACACAGAGAATGTATGCGACGCACGGCCTCACTCCTAACACTGATATGCACCGAATGATATGAACGTAGTCAATGGACACCATAGTGTGAGGAACAAACAGCCAAGTCTCTCACTTAAAGATGTAGGCTCCTTTCGCTGCGATGATTGTCCTATGGACATACTTTCCACAATGGTACGATAGTGATCAATGGGAAATTTAGACTATTCTTCGTGTACGCATGTAATGAAGTCTTGGACTGCTGTGGGTGGAATCCCTCACCCGACACTCCAGTTCATCCCACAGATGCTCAATAGGGTTGAGATCAGGACTCTGTGGAGGCCAGTCAAGTGTGGCGACGTTCATGTCCATGGACCACCATGCAGTTATAGCAGCAGATTTATGAAAGGGTGCATTTTCTTGCCGAAAGAGACGATGGTCAGTTCCTTGGAAACGCCACAAGCTAGGAAGCATCGCATTGTCCAGAATGTTTAGATGCCTCTCGGAGTTCAATGTTCGTGACACCACAAACAGAGGTCCAAGGCCAAAACAGGCCCATCATCACACCGCCACCTCCGAATTTTTTGGTCGGGGTTACGCACTCTGGTAAGAGACGTTCAACGGGCATCCGCCATGCCTACACCCGTCCTTCTACTGGTTAGAGAGCGTAGCGTGATTCCCCGCTTCGTCGCACAGCTTTCCAGGTACATTCCCCACCACATGCTCTTCGCACTACTGAAGATGAGCTGCGTGCTGGTTCAGGTAATGCGGGGCTTGCATGTTGACATCCCACCACAGAAACTGATGCTGTGAGCCCAGGTTCGGAATGCTTTTTTGTGCCGATTCCTGTTCTAGTCGGCGCCCAAATTTCCTCATTGTTATATCTTCTGACTCTTCCGATTTTCATTATTTTTTGTTTTACTTGAATTTATAATCAAAGCATTACACTGGAATGGCGTCTGTAATTTACACTTTTATGTTTATTTTTATATGAATAACAAGTTGACAAGTTTGGAATATGAACTGCAGTAATAAAAGCTCTGCTACCGCATAAATGCGTGTGGCACATTGCATCTTCTCTTCGGTTTCTGCATTCAAATCATTGACTTTTAATGTGCATAATTGACGTTAGTAAAGAAAATTGGACGCCGCTTTTCGTTATTGATATTATCTGAACGACTATGCACTATACCCTCTGTCCCAAAAGTAACCGAACTTTTCAAAAATAGAAGAAACTAGTAGCGTTCCCTGTTTTATCTTTTCGTTGTCGAAAGTGGCAACCTTCATTAGTGTTGTATCAACTGTTTTTGACATTTGTTTCATTAGAAGCCGAGTTATAGCGCCAAGAGGTACAGTGTGTTTTGACGAACGGTCGGTCGTCACGATATTCATGCCGTACGCGACGAATTCTCGCTTTCAATAGCTTCAAAACTTCGAGATAAAACTCACCATTGACCAGGCGGAACGAATTCTTTGTGGATAATGCCCTTGGAATCGTAGAAACAAATCAGCAAAGTCTTTACTTATGACTTCTCCAAGCGAATTTTTTTCGGATGCCCCTCTTTTGATGATGTCTCCACTGAGCACTCTGGCGATTTGTTTCGGGCTCATATTCAAAACACCTCTTTCCTCACCAGTAATGATCGTTTCAAGGAAGTTTGAGTCCTTACGAGCGGTTTTAATGAGGTCTTTGCACGGTTTAATTCGATACATTTTTTGGTCGTATGTCAACTTGTGGGGAAACAAATCGCGAATTCAATTTACGAAGGCCCAAACTCTCGGTCAAAATGTTGTGCACAGTTCATTTTGGAATCCCAAATTCATCTTCAATCAATCTCACGGTCCAATCAAACTTAGTCCAGTTTTTGGACGGCCCGGCTTTTCGTCGTCCTCAAGCATCTCACGACCACTTTGAAATCGCTTAAACCACTCGTAAACTTCAGTACGGGATAAGCATTCATCACCGTATGCTTTTTGAAGCATTTGATGCGTTTCGGTAAAACTTTTACCAAGTTTAACACAAAAGTCGATCGCAGCTCTCTATTTGAAACTCATTTTCCGACCGTTCGTCAAAACACTGTCACTCTTGGCACTATAACTCGGCTTCTGATGAAGCAAATGTCATAAACAGTTGACACAACACAAATGAAGGTTGCCGCTTTCAACAACGAAGAGATACAACAGGTGGCGCCACTAGTTTCTTTTATTTTCGAAAAGTTCGGTTTCTTTTTGGATGGAGGGTGTGTATCGAAGCATTTCTTGACACCAGTACGAGATGTCATTCATTTCAGCCATCTTGCGTGCGATAGTTCACATTTAAGAAAATATAAACAATATCTTGATTTTCAGCAGACCCACAAGCTTCAGTCATTAACAAACCGTGTACTTTTATTTAATGTAAAAATAAATTAACGATGATTTCGTGCGTATTTAATATTAATAAGCTTTTGAAAATAAGCTTGCGCCACGGCGAGTTTCGGAATCCATGGAGACTTGGAAATAATATTAAAATGGTAATTAACTACAGAAACGATGTTTATTTGATTTTCGTGCGAAACCAACCCTGCAAGTTCACAATTTAAATAAATGCTACGCAGTTGCGAAAAGGGTTCCTTTTCTGTTCGTATCTTCGCACGACACGGAATGCCGAAGTGCGTGATGTCAATATGTAAGGAGCACGATCGAATATAAAATGTGGCATTCACAGGCACTTCGTCTCTATTTAAATTACAATTGGTATCGCTCTAAGGACCAGTTTATAAATTATATTATTAGTAGTATTTGTATTTTTAACCGATATAATATTAAAGTGCCTGTAAAGCCCTGGGGACAATTGCTGGAATACTCAGCGAACATTTATGAATAGTGAAAAATGCATAAAGAAACAAATTTGTTAGAGATTTAAAATGTGCCGTTGTTTTATTAGTGAAAAAAAAAATAATAAAATAAATAAAACTGTACAAAACCGAAGTCACCAAAATCGTGTATATAAAGTACGTTCTAACCTTCATCATCTGTAAACGATTATCAACAGGCAAAAAAAATTCCCCGTGGAAACGGCGCTTGCTTCCATATAGCTACACTTCCACAAGCGACAGCTTCTACGACACCTTTAATTCTAATCGCCGACCAGAGGAACTTTTCTAAGCCTATCGTATGGAAATTATTGATAGCTTGGGGTCAGCTAATTTTAGCAAAAAGTGGAGATTGGCTATATATAATATAATATAATATAATATAATATAATATAATATAATATAATATAATATAATATAATATAATATAAATAAGTATATATGTGTGTGTGTGTGTGTGTGTGTACTATATGTTTCGAAGTCTGAGAATCGAATTGAGATACCTGAATTCGATTCTCGTCGTGGTGGTGGGGGGGACGGCAAATCTTCATATGGACTTTTTCAGCTGAAGGTGACTTAGTCGATCTCATACAGAAATAGCATAGTCTTCCATCCCGGATGCAGTCAAATCAGCCACAGAACACACGCAATTACGAAACAAAAATACTGTTAGTAAACAGATAGTGTAGTGTAATAGATAGTGGTATAGATAGAAGATTAAGTAGTGCACAGGGTGGGTTGTGTGGAGTAGAGTGTCCTCCAGACCTGAGCCCGTGGAGGTGCTGTGTAACATGACACTATCTATCATGGAATTATTGTATGACTTAATGAAGAGAGCGTTCAAAAGGCTTGGACAGACTTTGTTTGTCGTGGAAACTTATTTTCATGAAGTCGGTGGGTGCGATGCTCTACATTCTCTTTACAATGAGTTGCCTTCATCTTGCACTACTGAAAGGCCATCTTTCGAAGCGTCCATATTAGTGTCCATGAGGCGCACTTGGAAGAACGACAGTACATTATGCCCTTCGACTGGAAAAGAACCGAGTTCGATTCTTGTCGTGACGTGAGAAATCCTTTTATGGGCTTTTTTTTTTTCAATTGAAGGTAGCAGGGTTTTTCAACCAGAAACTCGGGTTTTCATCCCGCATACAGTAAAAATCGGCCATGAAACACACGCAATTTATAGACAATATACATTAGTGGTGGTGGCGAGCGGTAGATGACTCTGTGTATTGATGGTAGTGGTGTCGTGTAAGGGAGACGGTGAGTTGCATTGAAGTAGTGCGCCCTCTACGATGAATCACTGGACTTCTCGAGGATGTCACGTAAAAATAATATTAATATTTTTAAGCAGCAGTCTCGTAACCAGAGCAGGGCACTCCTCGTAGACTTACAAATAGTAAAGCAGGTTAAAAACATCATGTAATGATATCAGACAGGAAGTTCTTGTTTTAAGCTCCTCCCTAAGCGTAAGTTAAACGTTTTGCGCGTTTTAATCTCTAATGTGGAGTGTATGAATAACATGGCGATGCATCATTTTACTACTTGTATGTGATTTGTGCATTGATTTAACCCCGACTCTCTTCCTAGTTTAGCTCCTACTGATGAGACAGTGTGGTCCTTCCCATGATGCATAGCAACATACACGTCCGAAAGAAGTGTGCTCTGCATTATGGCGAATTAGAGCCATTTGAAGTCATCTGCCTTCTTACGCAATTTACTTTGTAGCTCGGCGGAAAAGCTTTCTCTCTGAACAAGCTAAGGAAACGATTCGTCATAAAATCGCATCGTAAACGGGCGCGACGGAATTCTTGCAAAGTGGCGTCATCGTTCATTACCATAGCAACCTGGAAAAGCTTTTGCTTGTACACCGTAGAGAATTGATTTATTTATTGTGATTTGTAACATAATTTTGTGCTGTTTTGTCACTAAACACGGTCTGATTTCAACAAAAAGGGGGGGGGGACGACAAATCCTAGTAGAGATTTTAAATAGCAAATTTAATTCATTTAGTTAATTTAAAATCGAAGCTGAAATGCGAACGCACGTTTTTGTATCGATTCAACAGTAAACTTTTATTAAAATGCATCGAATTAGGATGGGGTTGGTAGAAATGACGACCAAAGCAAACGAAAGATGTGAGGGTGACTGCTGCGCCACCTTTGCAGAATAATAATAATAATAAAAAGAGGAGTTTCCAGGAATAAAAGACTCTGCCACCTTTGTACGAGACCAATTAACTCCGTTTCGATTGAAAAAGCCCCTTTAAATTTTTTCTGCGTTTCAGGCGAAATTCGAACCGAAGCGCAAATGTAGTAGTGCATCGAGAAGATGCCCCGAAGGGGGATTATGAAACGCACCCTGAAGGGCGGGTTTAATTCGGCGTTTACGCATTTTGGGAAACGCATCGAATAAAAATGAAAAACGAAGACGCATTTGCGGGGGGGGGTGATCAGGACTGGACAGCGAAGCAATTTGATGATGGGGCGACATTCCCTCACCGTACAGAAAACTAATTTTGATGGTTACATTAAAATAAAATGTCCTTTTAGCAGAAAAGTTTTAATTTCATGAAAATAAATTCTATTTTCGTTTTTTATTAAAGTAAAAAAATACAAAAATCAAGAAGGGGAGGGGGAAATAAAATAAAACCTGGAGCGGCTGAGGGATAACATTCTTCTCTGGGCACAAATATATATACACACCCTCTGTCAAACCGAACTTTTCGAAAATAGAAGAAACTAGTGGCGCCACCTATTGTATCTTTTTGTTGTCGAAAGCGGCAACCTTCATTTGTGTTATGTCAACTGTTTATGACGTTTGTTTAATTTGAAGCCGAGTTGTAGTCCAAGAGTGACAGTATGTTTTGACAAATGGTCGGTCGTCACGATATTCATGCCGTACGCGACGAATTCTCGCTATCAATCGCGTCAAAACTTCGAGATAAAACTCACCATTGGCCAGACGGAACAAATTCTTTGTGGATAATGCCCTTGGAATCGTAGAAACAAATCAGCAAAGTCTTTACTTTTGACTTCTCCAAGCGAATTTTTTTCCGATGGCCCTCTCTGGTGGTCTCCACTCAGCACTCTGGCAATTTGTTTCAGGCTCATATTCAGTCACCTCATATCTCATATGAGGTGATTGAATATAACTCATATCACCACGTTTCATCACTACTAACGATCGTTTCAAGGAAGTTTGAGTCCTTACGAGCGGTTTTAATGTCCTTGCAGTGTTCAATTCGACACATTTTTTGGTCGTCGGTCAACTTGTGGGGAACAAATCGCGAATTCAATTTACGAAGCCCAAACTCTCGGTCAAAGTGTTGTGCACAGTTGATTTTGAAATCCCCAATTCATCTTCAATCAATCTCGCGGACGATTTCGGGTTTTCTTTGGTGAAATCACGCACGTTTTGGATGTAAACTTCGCTCAGTTCAGTATTTGGACTGCCCGACTTATCGTCGTCCTCAAGCGTCTCACGATCACTTTGAAATCGCTTAAACCACTCGTAAACTTGAGTACGGGATGAGCATTCATCACCGTAAAACTTTTACCAAGTTTAACACAAAAGTCAATCGCAGCCATCTGTTTGAAACTCATTTTCCGACCGTTCGTCAAAACACTGTCACTCTTGGCACTATAACTCGGCTTCTGATGAAACAAATGTCATAAACAGTTGGCACAACAGTAATGAAGGTTGCCGCTTTCGACAACAAAAAATACAACAGGTGACGCCACTAGTTTCTTCTATTTTTGAAAAGTTCGGTTTCTTTATTGGACGGAGGGTGTATAAGATTCAAAAGTAGGGACGCCAAAAACCTTGTTAAGGTCTTTGCGTTTCATCATGGGTCCCTTCCATCTGCGTAGTTCTCGCACTGAATTTCTTCAAGGAAATTAAGAAGATATTCGTTGTGGCACGTTCTTCCAAGTAACCTCTCCCCCCCCCCTCCAGTGTTACGTTTTTCTGAACCTCCCTTCCGGAGTGTGGTATCATTTAGGGTCCATCCCCATAAAGCAGGAAATCTCACTTAACGAGGGCATTCCAGGAATGTTTTTGTTCTGCGTCTTTTTTTAATCCTGTTCGAAAATGGTTTCTCTCAGAATCCCAAATTTACACTTCGGCTTTGAATTAAACATCTCCTCGCATTTTATTGCTGTTTCTGATCATTTCGTTGAATGCGCTCGTGCGCACTGCTGGTCCCTAATAACAGTCGAAAGCAGCTCGTGCTTTGCCTTCACACGTCTCGCGGTAATAATTTCCTCGACTTCGAATGAAGTGCGTGTTTTGCGATGACGGCCTCTTCCGTTAGGTCAGCGTTTCACAACCTACTTCAAGACTCGTGACCTGCCAAGTCTGCAAGAAAACTTTCCGTGATCCTAAATAAGAATCCACTTTAGGGAGAGGGGAAAATGACAAAGGGAGGGTAAAGTTTGATCTTCTTCACGATCACCCGCAGGTTTACAAATTCAAGTAAACAACTAATACAGTTAGCCGAGTTAAAAAGTGCGTGTACGACATGTACAGGTTGAAAGCATTCGTCGTGAAGATGACGCTAATTACCTGCAATGATACAAGCGTGGTGCGATGTTTTTGCTTTAGTGATTGGGAAGTTGATTGTCTCCAGTCGTAAAAGGACAACTCGCTCGGAGAGAGCACGCCGTTGTCAGTTATTCGCCTCGTGCTTTCAGCTGCCATGCGTAGACTAAACAACAAACGAGAAAGCCACACAGTGCAGCTCCCCGTGCCTTGTCGCATCGGGAATGTTGTTGTCGTCCCAAACAGTTACAGATCCCACGACCTGGATGATTCACAATAACACATGTAAATAACGAGGAAGGAAATTACGTTATCCACCATAAAAAAAACGACATTTCACAATCGCATATTTGTAATTGTGATTCACAAATTAACGTATCAGACTGTTTTTTTTTTTTTTTCTTTTTTTTTACCTCGACAGACCTGTTGTTTCATTCTGGGTATCTCCACGAATGCAGGTCGCAAAGTTTCCAGCGATGGCGATCTTGGGCATTCTTCTCCATTGGTTTCCCATGACTGGTATTAGAGAGTCTCCCCCCCCCCCCTCTAGATGGAGGTCTACGGGTTTCTCTTGGATACCAGTTTGTAACACGGTAGGTCCACCTATTGTCGTTCAGTATCCCAATATGACCTGCCTACTGTGCCTGGTCAAATATGGTTATCACTGCTTCTTTTACTCTGGTTCATTTTCTGATAGTTGTATTTGTGATGTGGTCTTTTTTACTTCTCCTTAAGATTCTTCTTTTCATAATATGCTGGGTGGTTTGAAGACGAAGTTTCCCTTTTCGTGTGGCGCTCCAAGTTTCACAGGCGTAGGCTAAGGATAGGAGAACACAGCCGTTGAACATGCTAGCTCTTATTTTGATATCTAGCTTAGGATCTGTGATTATGGATTCGATACGGTTAAAGGAGGTCCATGCAGCTCTTTTTCTTTTTGATATTTCTTCCGAAATATCGTTGTCCATATTTATAGTTCAATTCTTCTCTTCAAAAACGGACAACATAGAAGACATCAAGAATTACCATCTTATATGTCTGCTATCACACATAAGTTAATGACAAAAATTATATCAAACAGAATCAAACCACTCTTCAAGAAAATAATAGTAAAGAACAAGCAGGATTCAAAAGGTTATTCAACAATAGATCACATACAAGTAGTCACCCAACTTAGTGAACGATGCAAAGAATACTAGATCCCTCTTTCCTTTATATTTATCGACTTTAAAAAAGCCTTCGACATCAAAGACATAACGCAGTTTTAAAGACACTACTAGAACATGGCATCGATCCAGTCTACATCAACCTAATTAAAGAAATTAACACTGGTATCTCTACGCAAATAACCTTATTCGACGACTCTGTAACTGTCATCATAAACCGAGGTGTACGACAAGGAGATGTCACATCACCAAACCTTTTTACGTGTATTCTAGAAAGCACTTTAAGGAAAATCGACTTAAAAGACCCTTCCGCACCTTGAGACAATGCCTCATCAAGTGCATGATGCCTCTAATAAAATAGGACTAAAAATTCACCTTGACAAAACAAAATGGATGAGAAACAAATACTGCCAAACCCACGCCATCCAACTAAATAATTTCACCAGAGAAAATGTAGAATCGTACACATAACTTGAGCAAACTATAAACATAGATCCGTTTTTTAGTAGAACATATTATCCTCATAATAGCAGGATTGTTCTGGCTCAACTCGCCATTAAAAGTAGTTCATCTGGAAAGTCTTCACGAACTTTATCCTACCCTTCTCACCCTTAGTACGGGTTGGGTTTACCCACTAATGAGAGGCTCATGGCGAATTAACGCAGCCAGTTCGTCACTCCTCTGCTGTACCCCCCCCCCCCCCAAGGGCAATATTCATGGCTGTAATCCGTGTGTGTTCACCGGCCGGTTTGCTTGTTCTGGGGGCCGAAAAACCCTAGTTTCCCGGAGAAAAAATCCTCTACCTCCGTATGAGACCGGCTATCTGACTATTAGTTGAAAGAGACCAGATAAAGGTTCCTCACGGGAATCGAACCCAGGTCTTTCCGACGAAAGGGCTTCGTCTATACCAACTCAGCTGCAGACGCTCGTACAAACCATAATAGTTAGTGAAGTTGGGAAAAACAAAATTACCATGATGGTTATTATCGTTTCAATTTTTTTCATGCTATAATTTACTAAAAATGAACTTATAACAAGATAAAATAATATCAAGCGGTCTAAAAGTTAAGACTTTTTTAAGAAAAGAAAAAAAAAGCGAAGCTTCCATTACTAAAACGTATGGATTGCACATCTGCCAAGATGTACGCCAAGCACCCTCTTATTACTGTTCACAGACAGCAGTTACTGCACTCAACCGTCTTCAGCATGTACGCAAATAGAAGAACTGACATGATGTACGAGTAAAGCTTCGTTATTCCAAGAGTTTTTGAAAACTTTTGCAAAAATCCGACCAAAGTATATATTTACGAATTATTCAGTTATTTTGCAGGCGTGCGAATCACTCGAACCAAATTAAATAATAAAAAGAAACTTAGCAGAGCGTGGTTTCGATCCACGGACCTCTGGGTTATGGGCCCAGCACGCTTCCACTGCGCCACTCTGCTTCGCGTTGCTCTTTTTCTTTTAAGACTGTAATAATATAGAAATAAACCTGGTTAGATTCAATGTTCGTGCAGTTATATTTTCCAAATTTCGCCATAAAAATGTCTAAATTGAAATGTAAACTGAATTGGACCTCATCTTCTGGCGCATATCGGCCACGACAGATTACCGCAATTTCGACACGTTTGTGTCTCCGGTGAATGGTCCGACTGCAACAAAATTTGACTTGGAAATTTTCCGTAAAAATAAGAGATTTCAGTTAAATCCAATCAAAATTATCAACCAATCTTAAACATAAGAATTTTTTTTAAAGAAAGCATGTTTCCCCCCCCTCATTTCTACGAAATATTGTGTAATACATCAGTATTAGCACTATCGGGGGCTAAAAGTTACATAACGAAACTTAAACTAAACAGCAAAATAAATACAAACAGATCAATGCCTATCATTATAAAATTTAAAAGCAAAGCGATCAGAGACAAATGGTTGGACGAAAACAAAAATATCAAATATTGACTAAGCACAACTGATATATGTGACAATTTTAAGGATAGCAAAATATATCTAAACGAGCACTTGACTAAAAACCTAAAACATCTATTGTTTATTGCCAAGAAACGTAAAGAAGTCTACAAATATCTCTGGGTCAAACAAGGCAAACTCTTCAAGAGAAGAGTTTGCCTTGTTTGACCCAGAATTCCGAAATTCCGAAATTCCATATCTGTTAATAACATTACTAACATAAAAATGAAAACAGCTGAAAATGTCAATTTATATTTTAAACAACGTAATATATCTATATAATGGCCGTGTATAGGTCGCATTGTTACACAGAGTCCAACTTTATACAAGAACTCGAGTGTAGTCTAGATGAGATCAAAGTGATAATGTTCTCATCATTGGGGATACGAATATTGACTTGCTGAGGAATAACGGATCCTCTCAAGATTATCTAGATCTACTTGCCATGCATGGACTCGAACAATATATTAATGTCCCCACGAGAGAATTCAATGGTGGTAGAACGTGTCTAGATCATATATTCGGGAGAACATTACGTGGAAACAAAATCCAAGCAGGAGTTCTGCGCCAACCTCTCGCGGATCACTTTTCAATCGGTATTAAAGTGTATTTGCAAGTACAGCACAGAGATAGCACAACTGAAAACATCCCCTACACAACAGTTGACTCCAGAGTATTAAAACGTAACTTAAGCACTGTCTCCTGGGAAGTATAATGAGGAAACAAATCTCGATACCTCGTATCATAAATCTATTGCAATATTGAACAATAAAATACAAGACTCGATTAAAGTTAAAATAATAGATCAAAATAGAATAATAGATCCCTTGACGAACATAAGCTAACATTAGCTGTATTTTTAGATATTCACAAAGCTTCTGTGTACATCTAATTTTAATAAAAAAATTAGAAGTCATAGGAATACGAGGTCCTGCCCTAAACTGGTTCAAAAATTACTTAAATGCCAGATCACAAATTGTAAAAATAAACAACAGCTATAGCAGCTCCAAAACAGTAGACTGCGGTGTACCACAAGAAGCTGTCTGGGGACCATTTTTATTTAATATTTATACGGACGCAGCCGAACAAATACAAACCATAGTGAATGCTGATCTTTTAAAACTAACAAATTGGTTCCAGGCAAATAAACTCAGTCCGATTGTCTCAAAAACTAATGTAAATTCAACAAGGATACTGCAATGTGTAATAAATAAAATACGCCACACTAAACATACTACCCCTTAGATATTTATACGTCTGTAGGGTGCTAGTATTCATAAAAAACGACAACGAATACGTAAATATCAAACAAGACTGTGTTTCCTTAGTAGACATAAAGGTCTACACATAAGGGTGTAAAATGTATAGTTCCAAAAGCAAATAAAGAAGCAGCACACAAACATTATACTTATTTAGCGCCAAAAGTATTCAGCACACCACCTTTAACAATAAGAAACGAAACCAACCCAAACAAATACAAAACTCTAATCAACGAGTATTTATTTTCCCACAGAAATGAGGAAGCTCTGTTCAAAATAATTGTATAAATTATTAGTTTTTAGCATATTTGTGTTCAAAGATCCAGTCTCGTGTGTGAAACGTAAAATTTAAATGCTATTTAACTGCTTTGTTTTATTTTGTTCTTAATTAATATTATGCAACTTTCTCTGTACATATCAACATGTGATTTTATTATGTAATTATATTATAATAATATGTAATATGTATATTATATGGATGTACTTATGTGCATATAATGAAAATGCCTTACATACATCTTTGTAAATTTATGCATATCGCAACCTGAACGAGTTCCTGCTCTTACGTTACACGTAGGATTGGCAAAATTTTGTACAAAAATACAATAAAAAAATCCGTCTGTCTAATCCTGAAATCCGACTTCAGAAATGGAGCATGGAACTTCTTCCATGCCACTTCGAGCCTTCAGCAAGCAGATCAGTGGTCCGAAATCAGATAATAAAATACACCGCCCACTTAAACACATTCACAGACGTCTCTGCCCACGATGGAATTCCAATCCACTACATGTGCGGACAAGGAAAAATAATAATGCAATTAGATAAATAAAAACTCGGTTAGCAGAGCGTGGTTTCGATCCACGGACCTCTGGGTTATGGGCCCAGCACGCTTCCGCTGCGCCACTCTGCTTTCTGCTTGTTTATCGAGCATCATCAACACTTCACAAATGATTTTATTCCATGATGCTAGTTGTAAGGTTGTCTAAAATTTAAATGAGAATCCCATCAGATTCTTTCTCTTGCACGCACAAGGTCGCCAGTCACGAGCTCAAAATCCACGTTATGCAATATCTTGACCAGCTCCACAGAGATAACCTAAACACCATTATTTCGCAAATAGTGTGTCTAACCAAATCGGAGCTGTTAGTGACAATACAGATAGACAAACAGCCCAGCTGGAATAAAAGGAACTGCAAAATCTAATTTCCAGATTTTTTTTTAGTCAGCCACCTGGTGGAGACTTAAAGAAATAAGATTCGACGAGCAAGAAATATTGCCTTGCATAATGATATTTATTAAATTCAAGGCAACAGCGAATATAAATAGCTCTGGTGGACAAGCGCAGAACGAGATTGTGTGGTGTAATGGGTTCCGATACGCTCCCTTTAGAGAACATCCAATAACGACTGAAAGAAAGAACGAAAAAAAGACAGACGTCCTTGAAGGTAACGAGGCTTGACCAATAGGCGATCGAAAGATTATCTCGGTCCTGTTAGAAGTATGTCCCGTGACCACTTAGCCAATCTTTGGATGACCTTGCCGCATTCTTTTCGTGCTGACCTTTGCTGCCGTTTTAAAAAGTGTCCCATTGTGTTCGGAGAGCCTTGACTTGCACGGCAACCATTTGATTTATTTTGACTTCTGCGTTAACACCCCGTCCACATTAATAAAGTCGACTTCGTGGTCGGAAAGAGCAGCAAACATTCTGGAATTCACCGAGCAAATGGGAATAGAAAAACTCGCTCCTCCGACAACCCTTGCACGAGGAGTTCAGAATTTTCACGAGAACGACACTGCAGTTACAGCAAGAAACGAAAAGTGCAAATCACTGAAAAAAAAAAAAAGTTTTAACTTTCCTTCAACTTTACCCATTTGTTTTCCCTTAAGTTTTTATGTAAATCGATGCCAAACAACATCCTGTCACTACTTCATGCAATACCCACAACCATGGGCAACGCAGAGGGGGGTCAAACGGGACACTTACCCCCGGGATGGAGTAAAAAAATTCCGGAAATTATAATCGTCAAAGCGATCACACCCTCTACCATTGGACGCTTTGTCTGTCTTGAAATTTTATTATGGGTTGGCTGGTTTTAGCCCTGGGCAGGGTAACTATAGGCACGTGTTTCATCTATTGCAGCAATAAAACACGTGTTCCTGATTTTAGTTCATCTTTTTTTTTTCTGATTTGTAAAAAAATGTTCATTACTATTGAAATTAAGTGGATATTGAATCCAACATTATTCCAAAGCCGAATGGAGAAACTACAAGAGTTTTGTGCCGAATATAGAAACTATAAACGTTTCGGTGGATCCAAGCGTAAGCAAACCTTTCATGACAGGGGCAACTCGTAGTAGAGGTGGAGTAAGCTCCGATCACTGTCCTTAGTATTTCCCATAATATAAAACACACCTCCTAGGGGACATGCATGATGTCATATATTATGGGGGTCACTACCCAGACCGGTTTCGACCTTTGTTGAAGTCTCGTCAGTGGGAGCCAGACCCAGATGTAAATACTCAGGTTGAAGTGATGCAGAGGTTATCACTCCTTTACCATACGAGTTGCCAAAAAAAGGTGTCATATCACAAAAGGCACCAAGAATTACTGAAAAAAAGAGAGCCAAAAGGCTCCACTTTTGGATACCGCAGAACTCCACAAAGTGGAGCTAGACTAAGCGAAGGCTATGGGGAAGATACACCGAAAATTTGGCTGTCTTTCCCATGTTGGTTGACGAGAGTGTTTCACTCTGTGAAACACTCTCGGCAACCAACAGTTCAAGTTTCAATTTCAATCCCATCGTCTCTTTACACATCTGCGAGCGACCTTTTTCTGGCATGAAACGGGATTATTCCAACATTATCTGATGATCGTCTTCGTTGTGCATTGCCAACTAGTGGGTCATATTTAAAAAAGTACTCAACAATAAAATTTCGAGATTTTTTTATAAAACGTTTTTCAATCGTCCAATCAACTAAGCCTAGGAAGCAGTCTCTTCTGTCTGTTATTGCTGAGAGTGCGTATCTGCTGGTTTGTCTGTTTCGAGGGAGGAAACCATCATCTCCATACGCAGTGGCGCACCAAGGGGGGGGGGACCTGGTCCCCCAAAGAAAAAGGAAAAAAAAACACTGGAAAATTTTCCAAAAATCTTTTCCTAATTAAAATTCTTTTTTTAAATTTTATTTATGTTGTGTCGTGTCTTCTATTTCTATACTACTTATGAATCAGCGATCACTGCAGATGCTCAGTCATAGGTCGTATGCCGTAGTGTGTATTATCAACTCCCCCCCCTCCCCAAGATTAAATCTTGAGTACGTTACTGTCCATAGGAGCCTGGCTAACTCCTCTTCATTTGAAAAGCAGGCATCAGTGAAGAAGCAATGAAGATATTAATATGAACAATAAGAATAACATTATTACAAATACATTATATCAAGCCTAGGAGGATACACGACTGTTATTTGACTTGGAGGGAATATTATTATTACATGACACCTCCAAGGAGTCGAAAGACTCATCGAGGGAGGGCACCCACTATGATGTTGCATTCGTCACCTCATCACTGATATAGTGAAAACACTCACCATTGTCGGCGAGGGAGGACACCAAAATCTTTGAGGCATTGAGGTGGGGCATGATCCAAAAAACGTTGGGAAATACTGACCTACACCAACCACCGCCACTAGTACTTTCACAGACAATCACAAACATCCATGCTAATGGCGGGATTCGAACCCGCAGCCTTTTGACTGGAGAGCGGATGCGCTAACCACTCGGCCAACCAGACCTATATCCAAGGAAAAAGCACACAACTCTGGCATCGAATTTTATTTCATTCAGATGCAATTAGGGGCTTCTAATCAGAAAGCTAAACTGTAAGAAATGCGATTCGTAAACTTCAGGCGATAGTCATGAAGTGTGAGGGAATATTCAAAAGTTCGAGGGATTTGACCATAAAAATAAAAAAAAATTATCCTAACACTGGTTTCCATCGCCTTCTTCGAAGTAGTCCACTTGGGACGTATTCAGCGATCTCGGCGGTTTCCCCATGCTCCCATGCATCCCTAGAAGTCCCCAAGTGTGACTGTGTTGAGCACCTTCTGCGCTTCTGCCTTGATCTCCTCAATCGCTCAAAACGATTCCCTTTCATCCCGATTTTCATCTTGGGGAACAGGGAAAAAGTGGCAGCGGACGGGGTCAGGCGAATAGGGGAATGGCTATCGTGTTTTGAAAGCCAGAACCCGTCGAACAACGAGTCCTAGTCGACAACTCAATCGTTATTCTTCCACTTGTCTGGCGCCGAATGCTCTCCCTTAGCCGTTTCAAAACCTCAGAGTAAAATTTGCTGTTGACAGTTTGATGGGGGGGGGGGTAAGAATTCCTTGTGGATAATGCCTTGCATGTAAAATAAAATAAATAAATAAATAAACCGACATTGATTTTTTTTTTTTAAAACAAAATTTCATGAAGATTCTTTGCTCCTTATGATCCGCCCTGTCAGTTGAAGGAAAAATCTCCCAACCTTTGAAACACGACGTCACACACACACACACACACACACACACACACACACACACACACACACACACACACACACACACACACACACACACACACACACACACAAAGCATGTAACCCAAGAGCGCAGATTCTCAGTAGTTAGTCGTTGGCATACTGATTCACAAATGGTACTGGTCGCTCCTTATAGCGGAGGAAAGCCGTACAACAACTAGTTCGCGCGCGCTATGATATATTTGTGGATATATTAAAAGGAAGTGAAATAAAAAATGCAATTTTAGCGAATCGTCCCGACCGGAATTGCGGTTAACGAATGCAGAGGGCAATTGGAATGTCGCACCAATTATATTTGACGAGTAAAAGCTTCAACAAGTAACTGAAAGTTGAAATAACCATTAGAGGGAAGTGCGGTCTTAATTAATTTATGCAAATTAGCTTCTTTTAAATTAATTAACATTAACAAAAATCGCAATTTTAGTGAGCAACCAGTGAAAGCAATGCTTTGCCTTTGTGGGGGGGGGGGGGGGGCATATATTTAAGGAAAAAAGAGCCAAGGAAAAAGGTTCTTTGGTGTAGAACAGCGCTTCCCAAACTGTGGGCCGCGACCCCCTTGGGGGCCGTAGGTTTTGTTGAGGGGGGCCGTGAAATAATGAAAACAAATTTAAAATGTTTTAAGACTAAGTAGATTTTTTATTTTAAAAGAAACGTATTTAACTTTTATTATTTATTATTTCTTTTTTGTTATTTTTTTATATTTTAATGGAAAAATTCGCACATTGGTGTTGGTTCACAAATTTTGCTTCCTGCGTATTTCGGCGCTTAATGAATATTAGTAAATATTGTTTTTTATATGTTTCATTTCAAAGCACTGGTTAATTGTATTTACTTCGAATGCTCTCCAGGGAAGTCCAAATCTTCCTCTCCCTTTCGTTCGTAATCAGGGACTGTTGACATATCAATACTCGTTTTATATTATCACTGTCATCCAAGCTAGTTTTCTGTTACCAATAAAAGTTTTGTATATACTTCACACATGAAAAAAAGCTTAAACAAGTTCATGTGGGACATAGTAACTCGCTTGCAGTGGTAAACAACATCCCTCCCTAACAGCCACTATACTGCAGAGGCAATCAAAACAAGTACTTTTATTATGGGTATGAATAAGGTATGAGGAGTCTGTGTAATATATTTCTCAACAAATAGTGCAATTAGAGACAACTGGGATAAAAACACACTAATTAATGAATCACATGTCCCCTCATACAGAAACTATGATGTATAGACTGAAACAAAACCATATGTTGCATGGCAAACACAGTATCTAACTAAAAATTATTGTTATTAATTAGATGTGTGAGTTCGATTTCCCAAGGCAGCAATAAAATTCAACCGATCGTGTTAAAATTCGTAAATGGACTAAAACTAAGTATATATATATATATATATATATATATATATATATATATATATATATATATATATATATATATATATATATGTATATATAATATATATATATATATATATATATATATATATATATGTATATATATATATACAGGGTGTTCGGGATAAAATTTGACATATTTATAATTAATTATATTTTTCCGTAATATATATATATATATATATATATATATATATATATATATATATATATACTTTGTTTTAATATGAATCAATATATATATATATATATATATATATATATATAAAGGGAGAAAAGTCACAAAAGAGAAAAATGTTCCTGGTTCGGGGATTCCCTTATTCAGGTAATATTCACTAATTTCCTGTTATCAGTGTATGGTGTGCCAGTATTGGTAAGTGGTGATATTATTTGATCTATTCTACGTTAAAAAATTTAACCCTGAGATGGAGAAGTGGCTGATAAAAAATAAAAATAAAAAATCCTGAGAACAATCCGAAGAAGCAGAAACAGACTAAAAAAAAGGACAGTATTTCATATTTTACCAGAACAGCCCGCATCGTCTTCAGAACCAAACGGTAAGATGCTAAAAATGTAATATTTGCATTTGATTTTTGCAATATTCGCTGTGTATGTTTTGTATTGAATATAAATACAATAAATATTATAATAATAAATTTATTATTGTAATATTT
This sequence comes from Typopeltis vanoorti, assembly GCF_054136105.1. Lineage (NCBI taxonomy): Eukaryota > Metazoa > Arthropoda > Arachnida > Uropygi > Thelyphonidae > Typopeltis > Typopeltis vanoorti. The sequence continues at coordinate 6,183,193 of NC_143565.1, read as the reverse complement.
ATAATATTAAATAATATATATTATTAAATAATATATATTATTAAATATATATTATAATATTAAAAAAATATTATAATATATCTCTCTATTACGATTTTTTTTCGAGGGGGGCAGTGAAATATTTTAATTTTTGCAAAGGGGGCCTTGACATCCAGAAGTTTGGGAAGCACTGCTATAGAAGAAAATGGTCAAAAATTGTAGTTTTGATTCCTGGTTTCTGAGTGAAATTTTAATTAATTACTTTTGTTTTAATATGAATCAACCCACACGAGGTTGTTAATCTACAGCGCATTAGTACCGTGGGTGGTTCAAGGGATTGATAATCCACGAACTTTGCAAAGCAGAAACCAAACAGGGAACTTTTCCAAAACCCTTCATCATTCCAATAAGCAGAGCAGTGGCTTCGCACCATCCAAATGCATCTCCCGCCTAAAAAATAATTCTCATACTTATATAAATCGAGTGGATATTAAATCCCGCATTATTTCAAAGCCGAAGTAGAAACTATAAAAGTTTCGTACGAAATTTTACCAGAGAGCTTACGGGAATACACTCACCAGCATTTACGAGTTGCCCTAGCCGGACCTTATAGGAGCCATGATCGCTTTGCCCCAGCGTCCATATATTCGCCTCGTATTGTCCATTTTGATAAGGATTCACTGACCTGACAGCTGTTTCCAACTAGTTGGTTTTCGTCAGAGACCAGGCAGAAACCTTAAGAGAGCAAAACCTCTCAATACGAAGTGTCGGAGGGGTGTATTTTTCGTACGCAAACTCTCGGTCGGTGTGTGAAGTATTTACTAAAATAAAGAGCTAAAAGGCTTCAGGCCAGTGAAACCTTATCAAAATGGACCAATAGAAAGCGAATATATGGACGCTGGGGCAAAGCGATCATGGCTCCTATAAGGTCCTGCTAGGACTACTGGTAAATGCTGGCAGCTGTATTCCCGTAAGCTCTCCGGTCAAATTTCGTAACTTTTATAGTTTCTGTATTCGGATTAAATAATGTTGGATTTAATATCCACTTGATTTATATAATTTTGTATCGCCGAAATGAAGCCTTTTGGCTCTTTATTTTAGTAATTGTCATACGTTCAAATTGTAATCGCATTTACTGGAACTGGAGTTAACCAGCGCAGGTTTGAATTTTACACAAATCAGTTTCGTTGCTTCGATGGTTTATAAAGTTTAATGTATTCAGAGATTATAATCTGGAGTAAACTGGATCGAATTTTTTTCTTATTTTATAATTCGACAAGATTCGTAAAAACGTGCAAAAACAAACAAACAAAAAAAAAAAGCAGGGGGTTTGGAATGCCGAACAAAAATAAATAAAATAAGCGACGGAAATTCCTGCCTGTTAGTGTCTGGAAGCTCACTTCCAGATACTAACAGGCACACACGCACGCACACACACACACACACACACACACACACACACTAGATAGGTTCAAAGAGAGACAAAAAGTAGTTTAAAACGAGAGAAACTGTAAAGAGTCAGCAGAGAATGCGAGCGAGGCAGGAAATTCCTGTTCGCATGCAGGATGTGATGTAAGGGTGTGCTTTGGTAGCGAAGATAATTGCACTTCACACAAAGAAACCAGTTCGGTTGCCCAACGGCTTGCGGTCTTCTGAATATCACAAAGCCTCTCCCCCCCCCACCGGTCTCATTATAGCGAGATATGGCGGAAGGCAGGAAGCGCAAATTAACATTCACTTTACGGCAGCGGTTTTGCTGCAATATGGGCCGAAAAGTGGGGGAAGGGGCGGACACACGTGCGCCATTGGATCCCCGATGAGTTGTTTTGTCTTCGTTTCCCGTTGATGAGGATGCGACCAAGAATTGACCAGGGTGCGTTGGTTAATGATCGACTAGAATGCGCGTGCTCCACATACTTCTCACTGACAGATGCGTCGAATCCACCAAGGACCAAAAGCCGCCGTTTCCAAAAATCGGCAGCTGCTGACCATCGTAAAATAGACTTCGTCCTTTGGGTACGAGTAGATCCCGAGGTGCTGTGCTTGCTCAAAATTTAGGGAATTGGCGCTGAATGAATTCAGAGTTTTATTTAATTATTTAATTAAAGCACGCAGTGGCACACTCAAGATTTAATCTTGGGGGGGGGGGGGACGAGTTGAGTAGACGATTTGAGACACTACGCATCGCATACGACCTATGACTGAGCAACCGCTGTGACCGCCAATATACGATACCCTCTGGCCCGGCTCGAGCAAACGAAGTAGCGCTCGGTACTTCCGCGCACTACTTCGTTTGCCTTGTGTTCACAGCGGCCGTGATTCCCGAGAGCTATAGGGTTTTCCCACCTTATGTCACCGCTAATTCATAAGTAGAAATAGAAGACACGACACGACACAACATAAATAAAAAAATGAATTTTAATTAGAAAAAGATTTTGGGAAATTTTTCTTGTATTTTTTTCCTTTTTCTTTTTTGGAGGGTTCCCCCCCCCCTCCCAAGGTGGCCACTGCCTGCACAGACATACACAGTCGGTGAACGTACTTCGAATATTTGGGAGAAACGCAGTCGATGTTCGTGGCTTCCAGTGAGATCTCAACAATGATTGTAGTAGACGAATATAAAAGGATGACGGACGTCAATGGGTTAGGCGAGCAGCCTTTGTTGAGAAGCAGAGATGATTGCCAAGATTTCATCACTGATTCTGAAATTTCTCATTAAAAGAGGAATGGGACCTTATGGATTTCAGGTGGAGCCAACCTCTTGGATGGAGATGAAACTTGACACAACAGGAACAGAAGCTGAGGACACACCGCAGTCTCTTATCCAAAAAAAAAAAAAATAGTGAAGGAAATAAAGCAGTTCTTGCAAATAATGGCTATCTTAATCCAATGAAAAATCGGAACCCTTAAGCGGTGCTGTGACTTCCGTATCCTCTTCGTGCCACATAATACAGAGATCCTTTTCTTAGCCACCAGTTCAGCTTCTCTCCACCCAGTCTGTCTTCTTTCCTCTTCTGTCATTCTCTGCCAAGTTAATTTAGGCCTTCCCCTTTTCCTTCGGGGATCCATGTCAAGGCCATTCTAGGAATCTCTCCGCTCCCCATTCTCAGTGAGTGTTCAGAAATGTTTGAAGACGAACCCGATCGATCACGCGCAAACTAAGACGTATCAACCCTGTTAGGAGTGCCAGTAAAAACGATACGAATTTGAGAAAGCATCGTGCGAAAGTTCTTCACATTATAGATGGATTTGACAAAAAGCCCTTTTCATCTTTTTTAAAAAAAAGAGGGGCCGCACTATCTATCCATAACGTTAATTGTGTCCGTCTCGTTCATTTTTCATACTCAATAAAATTGAATTTAAAATTAAAACTGATTTTTTTTCCAAAATTTCTCGATAAAAACGTGAGCAAACTTGCTAATATTTCTTTTCCCTAAAAATATAAAAAATGCGTCAGAAAAATATAAAAGTATTTTTGAAGCACCGATCTTTTATACAAACAAAGAAGGCTTCCGATTTCATCCAACACCCTGCACTATTAAGAAGGAATTAAGAAAGAGAAAGTAGCTTCAACTGGAGTTCCAAATGAGCTCAATTAGGAGCGGATGTGAACTCATTGAAAGGGGAACCCTCGAGGCTCGGTTCTTGTCCCGACTTATTCTAGATTTACATAATCGATCTCTGTCTAAGGAAACCGAATTAACGAGAGTTTTTCTCTCCCGTCAGGGGAGTTGAAGCGCGCTGAATCTGATTTGCTGAGTTTGCGCAGAGAGTTCAACAAAACGTTCAAAATAAAAGCAAATCAGTTTTCGTAATAAAGCCGAAGAAATTGTGGCGCAACAGGAGAGCCCACTTGAGAGAAAGCATTCCGCTTCCTGTCCCGTGAACCTGAAAATGAATAACTCCTTAAAAATATAAATAAATAAACGCTCTGATATGTAAAAAAAGTAAGCGAACCTCCCTTCCTTAGAACCACTTCGCTCACGTGCTGCTGCGCGAATCTCAACCATCAAAACAATGTCAGCCATTGCTAACAAACTTTACTGTATTTTTAGTTTCTTTTCAAAAAACTAAAAATACAGTAATTTAAATGTTTCTGTATTCATTTCTGTTAACACTAAAAAAACCACAACTAAATAAAGAAATAAATCATAACAAATAAACGCGTTTGATTTTTCACACCCGAATTGTGAAATGCTACCACTCACTTTCTTACATCACTTATATTGATATGACTCCTCGTGCATGAGATCAAGACCAAGAAGCCAATCTTCCAGATATCAAGACCTACATGATAGGCAGTACAGAGAAATTCTTCACAATCACAGATAATTATCTGATTTGGGTAACCAGCTTTCTCTCAAACCAGATCACCCAAACCAGCTAATTCGACAGGCAGCAGACTACAAACCCTCAGATCACTTCAAACATAAAAGGCCGAAATCCTTCATTGAAAGAGAAAGTTGATACAACTTACAATGCTCACAATGAGCGGGTAAATTACCCACAATAATCCCATCACCCACAAACTAAAATACAGATGAAGGGATGAAGAGTCAAGGACTCAGTCCATCAACAAAAGAAGTTCCATGGGATCAAGATATATATATATATATATATATCTTGATCTCATACACAAGAGGTCGAGGGACCTATAGGCACACCACTGCCGAGTGTGGATGCGGATGAGGGCTGAAATAGAAGTTTATTGGGGGGGGGTTTCCCTTCTTTCTGATTTTGAAGACTTATGGGTTGTAGTTATTTGGGAATACTTCTTGAAGAAGGCTGTTCCGGAGGACAAAAGTAGACGGAATACAAGAAAGTTTGGTGTGTTTGCAGTTGCACAGCAAAGGAATGTTGGGCAGCTTCTCTTCTTGTATTAAGAGGTGAAAGTAAAAGTGAAGGAATGACAGTTGTCAATTCACTGGAACTACGACCACGGAAGTACTTGTAGAACAGACACACTGCTGAATCAACACTGTGACGGTCAGATAGAGGGTGAAGTTAATCTGTTATGAGGGGGAGGTCATCGATGAGCCTAATTGCTCGCCTCTGGACAGCATCAAAGATTTTTAGAGAAGTTTCAGATGCACCACCCCAACCGAGCGAGCAATATCTTGAACATGGACAGATTTGGGATGTGTATAGTGAAGAGTTGGTTGGGTGTAAAATAGGCTCTTCAACAAAAGAGAATGCCTAGTTTCTTGGATGCTGAGGAGGCTATCAATGTGATGTGTTTATGCCAGGAGAGACTGGAGGTAAATGTTATTCCAAGCAGAGAGATCTGATCTTGTCTGGTAATTGATGTATTACTGAAGGTAACGGTAGGTGAGCTGGGATCTCGTTTGCGCGAGAAAAGGCAAGACTGTGTTCTGGTGGCATTGAACATAACAAGGTTGATCCACAACCCAGACACTACAAGTAGTGCCTTAGTTGAAGTGCCTCTGACAACCTGGGATGTCAGAGTCGAATGGATAGATTAGTGGTTGTGAGTGGGTCATTTATTACAGGAGCAAGAGAATAGGTGACAGGACAGCCTTGAGGCGCTCTAGTATTAGTGGTGAAACTCGAAGAGACGGAGCCATCTACCATGACTCGCAGAAAATGACCAGAGAGAAAGCTGGTTACCCAATTACAGACGGTGGCAGGGAGACCAAAGAATTTGTTTAGGCCTCGATGCCACACATGGTCGAAAGTTTTGGAAATGTCAAAGGCGACAGCACAAGTTTCTCGGAACCTTTCCATGGCAATGTGTCCGGTGGTGAGTGACGTAAGCTATGAGGTCAGCTGCTGATCTTGAGTGGCAGGATCCATACTGGTGGTTGCTGATTAATTGTTGGACCTCAGTGATCGCAATTGGTCGGTAGTTTGACGCTAGACTTCTGTCCTTTTTTTTCCCGTTTTTTTTTTTTTTTTAAAGGCGATAGAAGAAAAAAGATTCCGCGATATCGAGAAAAATCCCTTATTTTTAATGCCTTAATAACATTTCCATGCTATTTCGGTTAAGAAAAATCTCCTTCGAGAAGCACTGCTTTCATTTTCGAAAATCTTGCAGACATTTTTTTTATTGTTCTTTCCAATGATGGTACAACCGCCGTGAGCCCATTTTAAGGAGAGGTACGGCACCATTTCGATCTCCTCTATTTTTATCGGAGCTCGGGACCGGCATAGCTGACGAATCAGACCTATGGCTAGAGGGACCGTCTTAAGTATTCCTACTGTATTCCATGTGTGTTCACGGAAACTGTTCTTGGGGGACGAAAAACTCCAGTATGAGACCGGCTAACTCATCTTTAGTCGAAAGAGACCAGGTAAAGGTTCCTCACGTCACTGGCGGGAATCGAACCCAGGTCTTTCCGACCAAAAGGCTTCGTCTATATCGACTGAGCTACGGAGGCGCCTTGCAGAAGTGACATAGACGTAGCGGGTTACTGTGGAATTGACCTCATCGGTCGTGAGTTGGCTTCTTATGTCAGCACGGCTTAAGAATCCTTGTCAGAACCTCTGCTAATATGAATGATGCGGGTCGAGGAAAAATTGCATCGCGCCAGCGGCTGGGATACGGTCCCAAACTGCTGTACGTTCAATGTTGCGATCCTGGCGGGCGTCGCAATTCGCAAGGTGATTTACGAAATGCACCTTTTCACGATTGTCTGCGATCAGTTCTGCACTTGTCGAGATTAGCTGTAAGAAAAGGCTCCGGGGATTTCTGTTCGTCAGAAAGACACCCTCGAGCGGACTTCGGCGAAGAGGAGCTTAACCGCGTTCCACTTTGAAAGGTTTAAATGTTTGGTTTCCTTGACATCCCGTCGGCTGTGACGGTAGCACACTAACTCGGTGACATCCAGACGGCAGCAGGACGTCCTTTCTGCTTCAAAGAAAGGGAACAATATTTCTTGGTTGGTGCACACGAAGCCGGTTTTGAGGTCAAATATAAACGCATCGAATTCTTCCCACGAGTTTCATCAGACCCTTCATACACCGCTGAGCTCTGCGACGAATCCTCTCGCTGGCCTTGAAAGAAGATAGCGTTTCTTCCGGTGCTGATTTCATACGCTTTCTCTTGCTGCTCGACGAATATACCCCTCGTATCAACGTCAGATTTGATTTCGAGCGCTGCAGAACTCATTGGTCCGCAACACTCGATTTAAAATCCCGCGGAGAAAGCGGTGAAGTTATTTTTAGATCATAGATGTGGCCACCCCAACCAGAATGGCTGTTTCGTGGTTCTTTCAATGAAACTCGAATTCTTCGTAGAATCCACAAACCCACCTTAGAACGCAGTGATCTTGGTGTAAATATTGAGTAAACCAACCCGATACTTTAAGATGGGTGGGGAGCAAACGCCGCACATCTCTCGGCAGGGAAAACCGGTTCGATTCTCATCAATGATGCTCACAATTTTCTATCATCGCAAACATACACTGCTGTGAGAACTCGCGCACGTGTATTTTGTCATTTCCTTCTCTTTCTGTGTGTGTGTGTGCGCGCGCGCGCGATGCATTACATCTTTAGCTGTCTACTGCTAATCCGTCTTAGAGCGATTCCATTGCTCAAGGTTGCACTGCGTGTAACTCTGTTCGGATTAACAATATAAACGCATAAAGGAAAATAGAGTACAAATAAGAAAATCATTGCCAACAGATGGGGAATGCGTTCTGCATTCCTCCCCCCATCAAAATCACCCGATTGTAATCGAAATATTCATAAAAAACGACAACGAACACGTAAATATCGAACAAGATGCTTTCCTTAGTAGAAATAAGCGCCTAAAATATTTAGTTCCAAAAGCAAATAAAGAAGCAACACACAACCATTATACTTATTTAGCGCCAAAAGTATTCACCACACCACCTTTAACAATAAGAAATGAAACCAACCCAAACCAGTACAAAACTCTAATCAAAGAGTATTTATTTTCCCACAGAAACGAGGAAGCTCTGTTCAAAATAATTGTATAAATTATTGGTTTTTAGCATATTTGTGTTCAAAGATCCAGTCTCATGTGTGAAACGTAAAATTTAAATGATATTTAACTGCTTTGTTTTATTTTGTTCCTAATTAATTGCTATGCCACTTTCTCTGTATGATGAAATTTTATTTTATCTACGATTTTGCTATGTAATTATATTATAATAATATGTATATTATATGGATGTATGTGTATATAAACACATGTGTACTCCTGGACAAACAGTTGCTCTTAGGTTGAGCATATGATTGTCAAACATTTGTACTACAAAATGAAGCTTACAATAAATAAAAAAGATCGCATTGCCTTTTTAACTTCTTCAGCAAGGGCTTAACCAAGTTTTATTAATTTCCAGCTGGTCAGGGCAGTTATTGCAATAAGTAATTTCCCAAACGTTTTGCCCCTGCGAAGGGGCAGATTGAAATAAAAATTGGATTGTTTGGCGAATTTCAGTACGGATTCCAAATACAAGGGACTGAAATTCGTTCGGCTAAAGTTGAAAATAATTTGCCTACGGACGGACAACAGGAATACGAAAGGTGCTTACTCATTTTGCGAAATGCGCCTTAAAAGTCACGTGACTTCCATTTACGCAATCGCAGCGCGAGTCCTTATAAAGCGAGGCACACGTTTTGTTTCCCTTTTTTATTTTTACGCCTCCGCAGGGTCCCAAGAGCCTCCGTAGCTCAGTCAGTAGAGACGAAGCCCTTTGGTTGGAAAGGACCTGGGTTCGATTCCCGTCATTGAAGTGAGGAACCTTCAGAACCTGGTCTCTCTTTCGACTAAAGGTGAGTTAGCCGGTCTCTCATACGGAGATAGATAGTTTTTTCACCTGGAAACTCGGGTTTTTCGTCCCCCAGAGCAGGTAAACTGGCCCCGTGAGCACACACACGTCTACAGACCCTAGGACACACCGGGAGGCATAGAGCCAACCCCCTTATCCTAGGGACGGGTACTGTTTTGAAGGGCTAAGGACAGCTCTGCAACAGGCCACTAGGCCTAATACGTAAAAAGGAAGAAGAAGGTTTTCAAGTTAAGGTTTGCTGAGCAGCAATCGCTGCCGAACGTGACGAATCTTTCAAGGCCCTTCTTCAGTAATCGCTACGCAGCTCTCCTATTCCAAGTGTGTTCAATTAATTACCAATCGGTTATAAAATTCTTGCAAATTACAGTACTCGAAAGAGAATGTACCACGAAAGAGAACAAATGTATTATGGAGGTATGTGGTAATTATAGAGTATATGGAGATATTTATACGAGCTCAGGCTCTTTTTCAATGTGTATCATTATACTGTATCGTGTGTGTATGTGTATGTGTGTATTTGCAGGAACACTGCGATTTGCGATTCGGGCTTGGTGCTGAGAAACAAGTCTAAATATTAACGATGCGAATGGCAACTCTCCCACACAAGGCATTCAGAAACACATTGAGAATGCGTGGAACTGATATTTAAGAATTGTGTTCAGTCTGGCAGTTATATTTTACGGTTTTATATACTTATTACGATAAGTATTTTAATAGGGTTCCCCTCCCAATTTACAGACAAACCCATGCAAGTAGACAAACACATTTTATAATAATAATAACGATACCAATGCCAAGTAATATTAGTTCGGGCTCAAGCATCGTGCATAAACATATACACTCTAAAACCTGTTAATTTGAGAATGACGTTGGTTAGTTATTGTTTAGTGGAGCGATTACCGCGTTGGCAACAAATCAAATGTGCACTTCCACATCAGCATGAGACTCCAACGTATCCTCAAGGGAGGTGAGGTTGCCTTGTTGATTTGGAAAGCAGGAGCTCTCTTAAGTTGTGTCTATCGTTCTTGATGTGTTTCGTAATGGCTGTGCAGTGTAGAATAATAATAATAATAATAATAATACGGCTGTTAAAGAGAATAGAATCGCTCCCTCTTAGATTCAACAAGTTACCAGTAACTTTCTACTGCATTTGTTTGATTGAAGGGACTATTATTCTGTGTCATAGGTCATTTCTAAACATGCATTCGGTATTCCCGTGTCATCTTTTTCGAAGTAGTTTTATGTTTGTGTAAGCAGTGAGTTTGTTAAGAACAGTTCCTCCATAATTTGGTTGAGAATGTAGCCGAGCGTCAATGGTGCTGTTTCTTTTCTGTTCTCTTGTTTCAATGTAGATGTCATTAAGATGTTTTTAATGTTGTGTACTTGTCCAGTTTCAAAGATTGTTTTTAGTACGATCGGATCCTGGGTAGTGGTTTAACATGTTCTGATCTGATGACAGGGGATCTTTAACAGCTTCTCTTCTGTCATGACTGGAAGTGGCAGCGTCTGATTTGGGAGTGGTCCTGAAACATTTCCTAGCTGTTTGAAAGGTTAATCTCTTTCACAAAGGTGTTTCATGGTTACCAAGGCATTAGCTTTGGGAGTACAATCGAGCAACTCATTAATCAGATGGTTTCTTTTACATCATTCGTCATCATTGCAGTTTCTTTTTGCCTTTCTTATTTGGTGGTTCATAATTAACTTGTATAGGAGTATTACGTGGATATCCCTTGACTGTTTTCACACAGAATCATTGCTCTGTATTTCAAAAATTATGTGTTACCTAAGAATTTTGTCACGTGTGTGTACGCATGCGCACGGACGTGTATTTCAATTCTCTTCGTGTCTTCATTTTGTATTTTCTCCCCTCTAAGTTTAAAATATCTGTCTGGACCCGCAATGACATCTGTTTCTAGTCAGTTTTGTCGATTTCTTGGTTAATTACTTCTTCGTGTATAATTTATTGCTCTGTTTTTTTTCACATTCAGAACGCTAAATGTAATTAGGCTAGTTGGAATTACAATCGATGGAGCCAAAGCTACGAAGCCAGTGCATTATGTGGCTGTTAATTCGGATACTTTTCGTGTGGTTCTCAGCGCTTTTATGTAATTCCTTAAAGAATATTTGAAGGGTCAGGCATCCTTACTGATTATGAACAGTTATTCTTATTGATCTTGCACCAGTGGCGTAGCTACGGGGGGGGGGGGGAGGAACTTTGCGTTTAAGAAATCTTGCCATACTATAGAACAGAAACTGAGTGATAGACTTCGCCAATGTCATCGACGATTTTGCTAACAGAAAAGCAAGAAAAATAACATTTTAAAATGTTGAAATTATTAAAGTTTTATTTCAAAAATGAACACAGTGTTTTAATTTATTTCCCTATACGTCGTTTTGACTTTTTGTAGTATTTTTGGTGTGTATTAAGAGGGGCGGCAAACTCAGAGACCACCCCGGGCGGCAAAAGCTGTAGCTACACCACTGCCTTGCACTGACCCACGCACACATGACAGAGTCTAGCCGTGCAACCCAAGTCAAACGTCCTTCTCTTTCTTGACCAGGTGCGTCCCGGACCTAAGATATACAAGATTTCAATTCTGAACTTAGAAATGCGATCTTCAAGTAGACAATCTTCTCAACAAATGGCGCACTTGAAGTTCTAAAAAGAACCAGCGATTTGAAAAGGGCCTTTCAAGCTGGACGAAGGCTCACCTCCGTTGCCAGTTAAAGAATGTTAAAAGGGCTACCGCACTCAGCAGAGGGGGCGATGGTGTTGTGCAGAATCTTAAAATTCCATCAGATAATATTTTAAGTAACTGTGACATGAAATGAACAATGGGGTCCTTTATCTGGGCTTGGGTTCCTTCGGAGTTAGCTTGTCCCGCGTATTTCAAAGGTCTTCGACATAAACAGCTATGCAGACACCTATTGTTATAGCCCAATACAAAAAAGCTCAAGGTCAACCATCCAAGGTATGTGGGGAGGAAGGAGATCGGGGGAATCGGCTGTTTTGCAAGTGCTCGAAAAGCAGGCCTACTTATCCCCTGCCATTCTTGAGGCTCGCAAAGGGGGGAGATTCTATTTTTGACACTTGTGTCACTCCCGTAATAAGGTTTTCCAAATCCCTAGCTGTTCGTCTCGTTTAGGGTTGCATGACTGGAGAAGAGGGGAAATGTTCGAAATATGAGCCGTAGACTCTCCTTTGGAAATATCGTCTGCGTCACCCTTACGGCGTCATAAATAAACTTTCGGTTTGGCGTGCACTTAAACGCTCTTCTGAATCGAATACCTTCTGCTTCGTGTGTCCTTCAGTTTCAAAGTTACAGATTATTCTCGCGCCCTCCTATCCCACCGAGAGATGGCGCATTTCAGTATGTGCATCAAATCAAAGTGCCTAATAATAATAATAATATTAATAATAAGCACTTTAAAAACAAACTGAAGGTATGCCGGGAGGGGGGTTACTACAAAGAATACTAACACGGATATTACGTACGTGAAATTTGCAATTTGAATCTATCGCTGGGGGGTAGACTGGTAGGTGAAGTCGAATTCAGGCGGACACAAAGATCCCTCTGTGCTGTTGAGATTGCTTTGTGGGGCACGATTCCGAAAACCCACTTATTACCCACTTTTATTCGAAGGAATAAAAATCCCATTAAAATAATGCGAGAAATTCCCGTCATTAAGTCAGCGATTTTTTGTCATAAGCTGTAAAATATAAGAAAAGGGTTAACAAAAATTAAACTCTTTTATTCCTAAAATACCTGATGATGAAACAAATTTCAAACAAAATTTGAAATTTTGAAGTGAGCAAAATTTTCACCTAAAATGAGTCATTCAAATTTGGATTTTTTTTTCTTCTCAATTTTTTTTCTTGTCTGTTTCTCCTTCCTGTTTTCAGTATTTTTTTTTTGGTTCCTATTGCGAGTGATGTACACTTTTCTTTAAGCTTAGCGAAACTGTTGTTATGGATTATATTTTTCATACTTAATCTGCCGGTAGAAAATACTGTTTATATTTTAATTAATCATTAATTGTAAGTATTTACATAAACATACGCCTAACATGGGAATGAGCAGGGTTACGTAAGTGAAAGAAGAAAAAAAGTCGACTGCAAAAATCCTAAGCCACACGAGGTGGTTCCAATAAAATTCGGTCCGAGTGTTTTTCGGCAAGCACATATGTCGACTTCCATTTTCATGCAGTGTCAGGAGTGAGCGACCCTGTTTTGCTGGCTAGGTTTGAGTCAGACTCTTCTGAGGACCTTTTGAGTTGCACATCAAAATCAGTGTGCACGCTGACTTTAAAAAAAATTGCCTTTGTTTTTGTGGTTTGATCTGATTTTACTGAAGGTTTTTCGGAGACAAGTAAATCTGGTGTGTAAACAATTAATATATTATGAGTGGCGGAGATTCTCCGTTTTTGCAAGAGTTGCAAAAATTGCAAGAGTTGCGAATTGCCTTCCGTGTTTAAAGGCCTTCTTGTCCGGCTTCTTTCCCCTTTTGAGAAAATCGTCACTGACTGCAGTCGTTCCTTCTTCCATCAAACTCGGGCGTGTATCGAGCTGGTCCACATTTAAGTTACATAGACGATGTACGAAATTAAACGAACTTTCCTGGTTCATCTACGGTGCCGTCCGTTTTAACTGCGCGCGCGAGGGCCGATGGCCTCCTACAAAACTGGAACATCCTCTCTGTTCAGAAAAGAATCTTCATAAAAGTTCTTTCGTTCAGAACCAGTTTCGAAACTCGCAGAACCGCACAAAACAAAACAGCGGGAGAACGAAAGAAACTTCGACGCCTCCGCTCCGTGTAAATCCGAGTCAGAGTTCGCTCGAGTGTGTGAGATAAACAACACGTAGGCGATCGCATAAACTTGTCGGACAGCTAAAAAAAGGAAAAGAAAAGAAAGAAACATTCCCAAGTCTGTAATTATTATAAATTTCGGCGATGTTTAGAAAAACACGGATGACGACGTCTTTTCCGCGTTTGTCTCGCAACGTTAGTTGAGGTTAAACCGCGTTCGAGTCACCGAAAGGCGCATGTCGGTAGCAGCCGAAGAAACAACGCCGGAGAGTTCAACTGTAACGAGTGCGAACCACAAATCACAGCCGACCAAACAGACTGTCCGAGAATTCTTCACGGGCCATTTGGCTTCGATCGACCTCCCCGCACTTTCGACAAACGCCAGATGTTACTAAGAGCACGCCAGGAAACCAATTTACACTCCCCAGTGACCGTCGATCTGTTTCCGTTCTTTCCCCGAGTACAGACGACCCATACGATTGCATAGCTTCGCTACAGATCGCTTGAACACCGCACTGGAAGCAATTCTGTGCTTCCGGAAGGAGTTGAAAAGGTCACAAAAGTCCCTTTTTGAAGCTCTCACATGAAGTTAGTTATTTTTGGTTTTATTTTATTTTTTTTTCTTGGGAAACCAAATTTATTTTGGCGACTTGAGAGAAAACCTTATGGATATTCGTACCGCAGTTGGGGACGATGATCCCCTTTGCTTAGCCACACGCAATTCACAGACAAAAATACCTTTGCGGCAAATTAATGGAGTGTGGAGTGGGCCGCATAGGAACTGGTTCTTCCTGTCCTTTGTCTGGAGTTTATTGGTTTATTCGGTGCGTTTAACAACAAATTCTTCCCCACTCGAGTACAAATCGTCCAGGCTTGACAGATATTGATTAAATTGGCATCTTAGCAAACACAAAACTCTACTTTGGTGTATTATAAGATCCCCCCCCCCCCCAAAAAAAAAAAAGTTATTGTAGAATCTATACAATGGATTGAAGAACGTGTTAATTCCAAGCTGTAGTTTGGAATTAACGTTAATTGTTAATTAATCAATCGTTAATTAATTGTTAATTCCAATTTCGAACGCAAGCCGTAATTGCGTTCGAAAGAGGCTGTTTGCGACTTTATAATGTTAGTATACCGAGGTGTCCTTGTCCGGGTTAAGATCCCAACAGGCACGTTGGGTTTTTTGTACCTCGAACCTGAACTTTTAACCACACAACTGAGAAAAAATCGAACACAGAACGCACCTCATTTTTAGACAATCCTACTAGTTAGGGTTTACCAACACAAGATAACACTGGTTGTTCGCAGTACTCTTTTCCCAGAATGCATCCAATCGTCGACAGACATGAACTCAACTATCGATTATGACCAAGGACTTGGGACAGCTGCCTACAGATCCACTGAGAATAACAAGAGTTTATTTAATTTAAATGCTGTAAATTTATATATTATTAAAAAAAATAAACAGATTTCGTGCCTGTGCTTAAATCAGTACTGAATTACCTTTTCCAAGGTTAGGTAAGTAAACAATAAACATTACCACCTACAATCACTTCCGGGTAACTTTCATATTTACCATTAAATATAAAACTTTAACATTTTAAGTGTTACATTAGCTTATTTTTGTTTCCTTAATTTCTTTTACTGATGCATAATAATTTCGGACTTCTTAATTAATTTGTTTTAATTCCATTATATTAATTCCGTTTTATGCATAATTTCCTTTTCTTAGCTGCCTCCTTCTCTAAATCCTGTTGGGCCCAAACAGTATTTGCAATCCGTATCTCAGTTGATAAAGACGATGCCCTTCGGTTGCTATAACCCCTAGGTTCGTCCAGTCTAAGATGCAATTTGAACGAGAAAGCTCTTCGAGTGAAGATTACTTAACTCATGTGCAGTTTTTTTGTTTGTTTCCAACTCTAGAAAAACAGTCAGAAAACATACGCAGTTAACAGACAAGAATAGGCAGGCAGATTTACTGGCGATTGGAATGCCTCTAGCGGTGATGATAATAATATTTTGTTTTTATTGACACGTTTATTTTACATTCCGTTTTATTAATATATTAATTCGTTCATTTATTTATTTATTTTATTTATTTAAATTTCATTTTCAGTATAAATCGAGAAATAAACGGTCAGACGAGACGCCACCTTATTTATGTACATAAATTGACTATTTATTCTGAAATGCAGTTGGTTACCTTGGTGACCAGCCCAGGCATTGAAAGAAGGAATTATTATTGAGTGGCACGAGAAAGCGCCTTTATTTCCGTCTGTATTCATTCGTCTTCAATACGATCCTTTCGTGCTTACAGGAAAATCGCATTTATTTATGAACGTTCCTCGTTTTATAGTCAGCTGCACACAAACAAGCATTTTGCTTGTGTAGTTGCAGTAACACACAAAGAACACGTTGCACACAATTTGCTGCTGACCTCGTTTCTTTAAGTAGGACATATCATACTGGTCGATGCAGTTTCCATTTTCAGTCTTTTCTTGCACACTTAAAATGAATTATAGTTAATACGATCAGTGGCGGATTCAGGCATTAAGGGGCCCGACGCGTTCGCGATTTTCAGGGCCCTTTAAATTATTAAGTTACAAACAATTCATTTAAATTTTTTAAAAATATTTTAGGTATAATTGCACAATGCATACACATACATACATAACAATAATTAATTCACAACAAAACTTATAAAATGTTCTGTATACATATAAATATGAAAATAGGTAGGTAACTTTAATTGTATATTACATATTATAGGAACAATTCGATAATATTATAATCACATTCAGGTACAGTCTATTTTGTAGATAAGTATTTTATGAAATTATACTGGCACTTTTCTACTTTTGGAGCAGCAAATTTGTCAATTAATAAATCAAATTCTAATTCTTGTAATGCCGAATTTTCAATAAACATCAGTGACAAAATTGATAGCTAATTGAAATAGCTAATTTCAATATCATTCTTATATATATTTCCCAATTTAGAAATGCACTCGTTTATGTCGTCTTTGCTCATATCGTGATCAAAAAATAATTAAAAATGACTTAACACATTAGAATACATATTAATTTTGATGGAAATTTCGGTACTCAATCTATCACAAATCATATTATGAGTTTCTACGATGAACAATTTGCGACCGGTTAGAATTGTCTCCTTCGTGTTATTTGATGCTGTATTTAATTCATCAAAATGTCTTTTTTGTTTCTTTATCCGGCTTATTTCATGATTTGTTTCGTCAGTTAATAGATTTGCTTGTCGTTCTATGGTTTCAAAATCATTTCGTACATCCATTATAAAATTATGTAAAGATTTTAAAAGTTTTACACATTGCAACAAATGTGTTTGAACTTCTTGAAGCGAAAGACTTGTGTTATTTATTCTTTGCAATAATCTATCTGATAATATTGTTAACACTGCAATTTCGTATTTATCGAAATATTTTGACAATGTTTTCGCTTGCAATCTATTATCTGGCTTTTCAAGTTCATTTTCGCCTATTTTAATAAGAACAGTTTTAATATGTTTATACTTTAATCGCAAAGCAGATACGGCATCAGCTCGTGATGACTATCTTGTGTCGCCGATTCTTTTAATATGTTTGGAATTTGTATAGGCAAAACTGTCTGTAAGTAAATTCTATCGTTGCGTAGATTTACAATATATATATATATATATATATATGTATATATACGTTCTGTACGAAATCGAAACAATAAACAGCCTTTGAACAAGCTTCTGCAGCAGAGTTTCCAATAATGTTAAGTGTGTGAGTGGAACATGGAATAAAAATTGCTGATTCGTTCAACATCTTAATTATTGTTTGTAGACCCTTATATTTGCCAGCCATATTTGCCGCATTGTCGTATGTTTGGCCACGATAATTTGTTATATCTAAAGATAGAGCATTTAAATTGTTAAAAACGAGTTCCTCTAAATTTTTTGCGTAATGGTTATTTAATTGCAGAAAACCAAAAAATCGTTCCGCACATCTCCTTTACTATTTACATATCTCCATATAAAAGTTAACTGGTCTGTATGGCTCACATCGGGTGTGGAATTGACGACCAACGAATAATACAGAGCTTCTCTAACTTCCAAAATTAATTTCTCCTTTACTTCAGTCCCCATTAAAGCAATAAATCCATCACATATCGTATGAGATAAGTAATTAACCTTCCCTCTTCCGATATTATCATATCTTGTTAAATGATTTTTAATAAACTCATCAAACTGTGATAAATATTCTATACAAGTTATAAAATTTCCTCTTTTGTCAACACCACCAACACTTTCATCTTCTCTGTGCTCCCAAAATCCTAAACCCAAACTTGTTAACAACTTTACTGTGGCTACAATTCTTTTCAAAACATCTCGGCAATATTTTTGCTGAATATTAATCTGATTAATCAAATAAGAATCAATACGTCCAGTTATCGACAATCTTTTTTTTTAAATCAACATATGTTCTTTATGTTCATATGGAAATATGTTCTTTAGAGCATTCATGTTCTTTCAATACGCGTTTAAGATTTTTCCAATCATTGTATCCTGTACTAAATTTAGTGATAGAACGTGTAAAAAGTTTGCAAACATAGCAGTAAATCATTTTGCTAATTTCTGAAAAAATAAGCCATTCTCGATATTCTTTTGTGCCATTTGCTTTTTCACAGTAAAAATGAACACTTGAAATATTTCTGTAGTACGTCTGATTTCTGTCATTATATTCAATTTTAAAGATGTTATGTCTCCGATATTGCACGGTTTATTATTTATAAAGTAATTTACCATTTTCATTCCGATATTTTGCGCGGCCATAAAGCGATATCTTTTGGAAAATTATTGGAGTCTGGTTGTTTATGTTGATCTGCATCAGCATCTCGTTCTTTTTCTTCTTCGGCATTTTCCTCTGTGTCTTGCACATCTCGTTCAAGTTCAGCATTGTCGGTTGTTTCGTCATATTTGGCACCTTCTTCTTCCTTCGCAGAATTTTCTTCATTTCGTTCAACGTCTTCTATTATGTTATCATTTTTTAGACTATCTTCTTCTTTTTCGTCTCGTTCATCACGTGTTGGTTGACGATCTTCGTTGCTCTGAAATTTAGATGAAGATGAAGTCAAAAAAAGCTCCTCCAAGGAGTTTTTTTGAGAGAGCGATAATTTTTCTTTTTCCTTTCGTGTTTTCTTTTTTCTGCCCGGACAAGTACGTTCGTTTAATGGCTAAAATATTAAATATGCATATATATTCAAAACAATTATTTTATAATTACAATTACAACAACCGAACCACAACAAAGGATAAAGGATACTGAAGGTTGCAAGAATTTCATTGGTTCCTTAACCGTTTATACCGCTTTTATTTGAAGCGGTCGATTTGAAAAACAAAAATGAAAATAGAATTTATTTTATTATATAGTTACGATTAAACAACAGTACAGACAGTAGTTCCAAGAATTAAGACCAAATTGAAACAAAATGGAATATTAGTTTTTCAAATTTTTACTAAAAAATATATATAGTGCGGGCAGGGGGCCCCCAGCCTTGCGGGGGACCCAGGCGGCCGCCTGTGCCTAAATTCGCCACTGAATACGATGCCAATCTACTAATCATGTACCGTTATTACTCGTTCGCATACGACAAAAGCAAATGCATGTGGAGAAACGGCGCCAACTTTTCTTATGTTATTTAAAACAATGCTCCCTCTAGTGACAGAAGAGCTTAGCAAAATAATTAGAAAAATAATTCACCAAATAATTAGAAGTGCAAACGATAAGGATTATATTCGGGTTCTTTTTTGTATCTGTGCAATGTCTAGTACGTTGATTGGCAACAGATAAAAGAAATCCGAGTTATTTCTTAGGAGATCACGATTTCATCGAAACGATAAAGTTTAGGATAATGCTAATCTGCTGTTAATATTTTATTATTATTATTCTCATACTAGTGAGACGGAGGGAAGAGGCTCTTTCACTTTTCCATGAATATCAGATGGAAGCCTCTTTCTTTCAAAATTCCAATCGTAACACGATGCTGATTTTTTCCTGGCCACCAAGAAATTTGCAAATTTGTTTCTCAATTATTATTTCCTTTATCTTTTTATTGTTATATTTTCAGCATTATTGTGGTTATTCTTGGACTGTTTTGGAATTATAGAAGAGGCTATAGAAGCCAGTGTATCAATATATGTTAATTGTTTGTCTTTCTAACTGTTTTGGGCCAGAAAAAGTCCATTCAACAAACCTCATAGATTAGAACCCTCAAGATCCTCCATAACAGATGCCTTCAACGGGGTGAGGATAACGTTGTGAACTTCAATGCTACTAAAACACAATCGTATGTTATTCGACTCAAGAAAGACCTCCCGTCACTTTCCCTTGTTTTCGATACCACTCAGATATCAAAATATCACCCGATTGCTCTTCTGTTCTCCTCTTCGACTGACCCGCACTTATAAGCTTTTCTGGCACAAACACATTCCACAGCCCCAATAAAACTCGGTGGGGTTTCCTCCGTAGCGTTAGCAGTTGTATAAGTGAACACACACACAAGTATACTTATACCACACTTGTGCTGACACTGCATAAATCCCAAATCTACGCAAACATGGCACGGTGTTCACACATTTGCGTGGGTGCACTCAATTCACTTGCATTGCTTGATGCTATTCAGAATCATCAAGCTAATCAATGATCCCCTCTCTTACAAAATTAATCCAGTCCCTCTCTCACATACGTTCAGTTTGTCGTATGCTCTACTCGTGGTCAATGCTCTTCTGAACTGCATATCATTCCTGCATTTTCCTCCAAAAAACTGTAAGAACAAGAGCAGCTGCCAGTCAACATCCATTCACTTTCACCGACCTCAAACTTATCGGACCAACTCTTCTTGCATTCCGTCCACCTCTGTTTGCTGAAACAGCTTCCCTCACTCGAAGAATACAACCTCAACTATTCAAAAATCATGTTAATAAATTTCTCCTTCTCGCCCAAGCTCGGATTTAATATCTACACACAAAGAGAACATCTTGCGATGTTCTGTTTGTGTGTAGATATTAAAACAAAAAATGAGTTTCTGGGAGAAGAGCTTCACTTTCGTATGAGACGGACCAAATCACCTATGGTTCAAAAGTCCTCGTTTCTCGAATCCTAAACAAGATTCGAACCTAGTATTAATATTGTTATTATTATTATTTGACACCTCCAGGGAATCCAAGACTCATCGAGGGATGGCAGATACTCTACAACTCTCTGTCTCCACCACTGAACTTCATCCATCCATCCACCAACCGCATCATCCACACTAACACCATCTACTGTCCACCACCATCGCTAGTATTTTCACAGATAATCACAAACATCCATGCCCACGGTGGGATTCGAACCCGCAGCCTTTTGGCTGGAGAGCGGATACGCTAACCACTCGGCCAACCAGGAATATAATGGTATTCGTAGTGTTTTATAGCTTAGACGGACAGAGAACAATTCTGGGAAATATCCGGAAAGGGCTTTTCCATAAATTACTTAAAACACCTTAGGGGAGGAGCGAAAGTTAATTTTTGTTGGTAAATGGCAGGGAGTCTATTGTTACAAATATGACATGCCTTATGACAGGCACGAACGGGAATCTAAGATAGCCCTTTGCGGATGACACCAAATAGGTTCATTTGGCCTTTCAAGCGATTGCTCATATCATTTTACAATGGCATAGACAGCTAATTGTTGTTGGTTTTTACCAAGATAGATTTGTTTCTCGGAAGATGCCTTAACTCGTCTTCACTTCTGATGAATTCCTAACACACGCATTCCAACTCCGACAGACCATAGAATCTCACATTCTGGATGGCACCTCAAAAACCCATCCTCAAGAAAGCCACGTGTTAACCAAATTGATGACCTCTCTCTTTCTCTCTCCTCTCCGTCATTAATCCTCCCACAACCAAAAGAGCAGGTAGGTTTCAGAACTTCTCGATTTTAGATCATTTACAAACCTTAAATCAAGTAATAGAAACAAACAAACGAATATAATATGCTCATTTCTTTGGCTTTCATGGATTATGAAAAAGCTTTCGAATAAACAGGCCTATGTAAAATGCTCAACGCTTTGAAAAACAGGAATATACGATATTTCTATTAATATATATATACAAGAGAGATGTTCAGTATTAATATATTTAAATAGGAAATAAAAAGAGGGGTCAGACAGGGATACTTTATCTCCCCAAAATTATTCGCTACGGCCTTGGACTATGCTAGGGAAAAAATTAAACTGGGAGAAAAGAGGGATGAATACTTAAGCAATCTAGGATTCCGTTTTGGTGATGTTGCATTCTACTCGTAAAAGCAACATCACCAAAAGAACTAGAATACATGATTAGTGAATTAAATAAACTATATTTGGAGAGTCAGGCCTGCAAATAAATATGGACAAATCAAGATAATGTATAGTGAAAATGGTCCAGAACGAAAATACAAATAAATCAGAGACAGAGAGAATTATTGGTTTATACAAATATCTGCGGAAAATCATTATAAACAACCATAAACTTGATAAAGAAATTTCAGGTAGAATAACAGCAAGATGGAGAGTTTTAACCATTACAGCGAGATATTTAAAAGAAATTTACCAAACTGCGTGAAAAGAAAGATCGATAACCAGCGTGTATTCCCAACAAGACCTATGGTAGTGAAACCTGGAGTCTGTTTAAAAAATCACCATCAGAAACTGAAGACAACACAAAGAAATATCGAAATAACCATTTTGGGAATAACTTGGTTAGATAAAAAGAATAATGCTTGGTTAAGGAAGAAGTCAAAGGTAATGAAACGCTGGGCAGGACATGTGATGAGAATGTCTGACAATAGATGGATAAAGAGAACAACACAATAATCTAACAACTGGTTATAGGATACCAGGTAGACCATGGTAAGATGAGATAACAAGATGTTGTGGACATTTATGGTGGAGAGAGAGACGCACAAGAGCGGCTAAAAGGGAAGCATGCAGAGGTATTTGTCCAGCAGTGGACTGAAGAAAGCTGTTGATGATGATTTTGGTCTTTTCTACAGATATTTTCAGACGCAGACCCACTACTGCCCCTCTGCTTTCCTCTAAGCATGTAAGAAGTAAAGCAGCCACTGGTCAACATCTAAACACAGCTCAAATCCAAACCTATTGAATCAACTTTTCATCTTCTTCCTTCATTCCATTCACCCTTTGAAACAGTCTCCCCAGTACCTTTTCTCCCATTGAACAGAACTCCAGGCTCTTCAAGAAAATCGTCAATAGGTTTCTTTCTTCTCTCTAATCATTAATATTTATATCAATCTGTGAAAGTCGGCTAACTCTTCTGGCTATAAATGTATGCACACACTTGGAAAAACAATCATTATGTTGGTTTAATTTCGAATTTGGCTTTAAACTTAAGGAAAATAATTGATCGATATTGAGTGCTTGAATGCTCCATTTCCATTTTTCATTTGCTTTTCCAATTCATGAATTTCAGCTTCGTTTTTCACAAACATCTTACGACAAATTTAAAGCGCAACTATTAGGATCGCTGGGATCCCTCCTGGAGGTTCCCCCACAAAGTACGCTGCGGTCCGAAAGATGAATTTATGTGCAGTAAGACAGTCGGACTGCTTTTGTTGCAACAAAACCACTATTTTTGTTGTTGAGAACTATTCGTGGAGTTTAGCGAATAATGAAGTCGAAAACAGTGAGAACACCGTGGCAGAATGCGAGTGCAGAAACCGCAGTAAACATCAGCTGTCTGCATGCTTTCGAACACCGGTCGACATCTTTTTCTTACTGCAGATCTCGCGTGTTTACTTCTCCGCTGACGACGAGGGAGAGTGAATGACCTTCGTGGTGCGAACAGAAAGGTTTCAACTCTACTCGTACGGCAGCTAAAGCATTGAGCACTCCACCCATAGACCAAAATGAATTGCAAGCAAAGGTGAAGGTGTCAAGAGGAAGGAGGGAGGGAGGGGGCCGAAACCGCAATGAGCAAAAACACCTCTCTCTCTCTCTCTCTCTCTCTTTCTCTCTCACAAGTGATACATTTGGTTAAATTACCTTCCAGGATAAACCGCGCTGGTCTCCTCTAAAAGTACGTAACCCCTTTGTTCCCCAAGCAAGTTTTTAGAGCCACTCCCTGGGTGAGGCAAATGTCTGTCTCACTTTGGTGCACATCTCCTGTAGATTGATGGCTGCAGCAGTGGTTTATCGTACTTTTCGAGATGCCGACTTCGATTCTATCCATTCCTTGATGAAGTGAGCATCGATGCCTGTGAGGGGATCAGAATGGCCTTAAAAATGGAAGAATTCACTTGGAATGGGCAGTGCTATGAAAAGAAGCAAAACGGTAATGAGACATATGCAACTTTATGTTCTACGTCACACTCGTGCTATTTTCCTCTCAACTCTAGGCTTTTTTTTATTATTATGCATTAGAAAATGAATGTTTTTCTGTTAATTTAATGGTAAGAGTTTATTTCAGATTTATTTCTCATCCGCTACCATTACATGTTTGAGTGCATTTAGCAAAGGAGAGAGAGAGAGAGAGCTCCTGCCTCTTCTTGGGATAAAGGTAGTAACCTGATCTACACGTTCTAATACCCAGGTGTTTGGTTTGACTATTAGGATAGGACACCTGCCTTTTTCAATTTCTTTCATTACTTTGTGTATGTGTGTGTGTGTGTGTTTAACGCTTTAATGTGTTTAATGCTGGGCGCCAACTAATGAGCCAAGCCGTAACGGATGACTTCACTCCTGAATAACTAAAAATAAACAGAATTAGTGTGACCACGAGGTGTGCAACGCTATTCAAAACACAATTTTTTGACAATTCACTGACAAAACATCACCGTCAAAACGGTGATGTTCTGTCAGTGATCAAAGAATTTTTATAAGCTCGCCATTGTATAGTAAAACACAGAATGTATTTTGGGGTAATTTTTTGTGAAATTAATGACCCCCAAACTCCATTCAGAGTTCTTTTCAGTGTTGACAGTGTGAGCAATTCAAATGGGAGACCACAATATTGTTCTATGAATCCAGTACTCTTGATTTATTTTCTTTTTAAAAAATTCTCTGAGAAAAAGAAGTTGAATAATATCTTGCGTGTGCATGAATTTCAGCACCACCCTGATCCACTCTGGAAATTTTGCTTTCTCTGAGAACTGTAGAGAGTCGTGCAATCTCAGGAATATCATTTATCCTATCCACGAGTTCCCAATACTCTTGAAAATTGTATCTCTGGAAAATTATTCTTAGTCACGAGGCTAAACATCTTTGGTTCCTCCCCAGCTTGCCACTTTCTCTTTCCTTCTGCATACTTGAAACTTTCTGGAAAAGTCTTAACAGCCTTAGCGGTGATGTGCTCATATCAAATTATAAAATTTGATATGAGCCCCAACAGAAACCCCAAGAAGGTAAAACCCTCTAACCGTAACAACTCGTGTGATGTGAGAAAGTTATATTTTTTGTTTAGTAAATTCTCTGCGACTGCATATTCAAATTACTAAATAAAGAGCCTAAAAGGCTTCATTCTGTCAAAATTATGTTACTAATAAGCTTTCTGCCTGGTCTCTGATGAGAACCAACAGTTCGAAACAGCTGTCAGCCAATGAAGCCTGATCAATGCACTAATAAAAGGCGATATTCGAGTTCCTGGGCAGAATTCATATCTTTTTAGTGCAAGCCAAGGAACTCCCATGCCGAAGGATATTCTCATAAGTTCTCGGGAAAGTTTGAATCTGCTTGAGAAATAAAAATGCACATTAATATCCTTTATATTAATGGAATTTTCATTTTGTTAAAGTATTAAAAAAAATCTCAGACCAAATGGAGTTCTTTCCATTCTTTTTCCCCCCGCTGAGTAATAATATTTAATAAGTAATTAAGGACAATTCAATAGCTTAAAAATGAGCTTAGCACCTCCCACTTGAATACCAAGTATAAAATTTAAAAAAAAAAAAAAAAATCTTCTGTTGCCAAAAGATGGTAGTGCAGAAGTAAGACGACACTTGCCAAAATAACAGCGACAACAATTTCATTATTTTATAATTTATTATTATTATTTTGGCTATTAATTAATTTTCGTTTGGCGTTATTTATATCATTACATATTATTTCTGCATGTACTGTACACTAAATATATTTTATGTTCTGCTAATAAAATATTTCACCTTAAATGCGAATTCCCTGATTGTCCTATTGTTTCTGTGTCAGCCACCGTGTATTATGAACCTTTTCGATTTTTCATATAATTTAAAAATGAAGATTACATACAGAGATAAAAAAAAAGATAAGGAAAATGAAATAGAAGATAAGAAGTTCCTAAATAATTCCAAATCAAACCTAATCAGTGCACTAATAAAACGCGAATGTATAATTACAGATTTATTCTGTAATCAAAATTAAATTTTGGCAATTATAAAATGCAGCAATTATAAAATGCAATAATATAATCTGTTTTCTGTAGCTTACATTTATCCAATAAAAAATTAACATTAAAATCGTTTTTAATTGTAAAAACATTTAAAACTTAAAAGCTAATTATAAATTAATATACATGCGGTGTCGCTGCGGTAACTGATGACGTTATTGTTCATCGTCGGTGATGTTTCTGGAATAGTGAAATTTCTTCTGGCTATCAAAAGGCCAAATTAGTATTAAATTAACAGAGTGTAAAGGTTTTTATTTTATTTTATTTATTTTTAATGTTCTGTTCTAAATTTCATCGCCCTCGGCTCTTCTGGAGTCAATATATGGATTTTTTCTGTATGTCTTATCCATTCAAGTGCGAACTCATACCTCCCATATTGAAAAAAAATCTGCGAAACAATGCCACGCGGAATTAGCAGTACCGTTAGTTGCAGTTAAATATAAAGCTGAATAATTATTTACTATATATTATTTTTCATCTATTGTTTTTGTTGAAACTATTTCGGTAAGCGCCCCTGAAGGTCAAGTTCTTGCGCCCTTCGCTAAGATCAACATCTCATTATAATCGGCCGTTCAGTCCGGGATTAATTAAGCGAGGTCGCATGTTTTGCCCTTGGCAGAGGTCGAGGAGTATTTGATTACCCTTTGTACTCGTGTTCATATTGCCTAATGCCATTTACCGTCTTTTTTATTTATTTTATTGCACTGTTTTCATATTAACTTGAAAGTTAATATGAAATAGCAAGTTATTAACTTCTGACTTCGAGTTCTAATTTTCGTTTCTTCAATGGGTAACATCAATTAAAACTTCCTTTTTCTAGCCAGCAGGCGTTTGAAGCAATATCTCTCTTAATGGCAAATGGCTGGTGGCAGACGATAACGTTGTTATTTATTTATTTAATGATCTTTCAAAGCCTGTGAACTTGATCGAAGAAGTCGTCTGTTAATTACAGGCCTAAGAAATCTTAGTCACTAGGTAACCATCCAAACAACCAGGGGTGACTCGTGCATAGACACTGCGGAACTGCAGCACCCCAAATTTTTCTCGATATATAAATATATTTATTAATTTATTTACAATATTTAATTTTATCATCAACAATCCTATACAATTCTCTTATTTTGTTTAAAAAATAATAAAAATCCATCTTGTAACACTTAGGAGGGCGAAGGACGCTAGCAGCACTGTGTTTACCACAGTGTCATATTGCTACGCGCATAGTGAGATGCGAGCTATTAGCGTAATGCGGCACTGTCCGTCGCGCAGTTCCACTGTTGTTTATATGCAGTTTGCGTCAGCAGTAGAGTGTTCGTATTGCCTACCGTGTTTACTCCGTTTCTTTAAATATTTGGATATTACAATTAAAGACATAACATTTGTTATAGTCATTTTGAATTATACTAAACTGTATCATTTTATCCATAATAAACAATATTTTTTCATGAAACAAAGAATATATTTTCTTTTTAAGTAATTTTGAACTATACCAAACTGTATAATTTTATCGATAATAAACAATATTTTTTCATGTTTAATTTTTTTTAATTTTTAGCATAATTTTGATATTTTATCCAAACACGTATACACTGTACTTACAGTGTGTATGTATATTTCGAAAGTTGCAGCACCCCCACGATTTCAAGCCACGAGCCGCCACTGCAAACAACATCTGATAATTTTGTCTGCCTCAGTAACTAATTTTGAAATATTCAGCATTACAAGTACAGCCAGTGAAAGAAAAATCAGTACGTAATGACTATGAAATTGAAACTTATAGTATTTCTCTTACTAGTACTCGATAGTAATGCTGTTACAAGACAACAGTTATCTACTGTATTAAGTTCAGTTATTAGTTTAACAGGAACAAGTTCTAGTACATTTTTCGTTTGTTCTACGTTTACAGTGCTATTCTACGTTATCGTAAAACAATTCTTTAGTGTGAGCAGCACTTGAGTCCCGATTCTTAGCTCATACTTAAGATAAGAGAGTCCCGTCAGATAAATACGGTGAGATATGAGAGTGGACAATCCCCTCTCTTTATGTTCAAACACAAAATATTTCTAGTAGACTTGCTGTCGGAGATAAGTTGAAGGAAGCCAAACATTTCAGTACAAACAGAATGCCTTTGTGCTGGATGTGTGTGCGAATGAGACTTGTAAATAATAGTAAATTCAATTCCAAATCGGCGCAGTTCAAATGTCAAAATGCTTCCACTAGGCATTCGAAGTTTTTTTAAGGAAAGATAATAAATATCCATTATTTTATAACACGTAGACGAACAATGTATGCGCGTGTGTGTGTATATATACAAATAAATGATGAAATAAAATATTCATCGCCGAATAAAAAATCTGCAGTAGATTGGACAATATTAAAGTCCAAAAATTCATGATGACTGCAGTAAGTTTTTTTGTGAATCACTATAAAAAAAAGTAAAAAAAAAAAAAAAAGGTAATAAACTTTGATTTTATCCTTGGGGAGAGAATAGTGTGAGCAAGTTTGTTTACAACCTTAAGGAAAAGTGGAAGAATGGGGGAAGCAAGTTCAGCAAAACAGCATCCGTGAAAATGCGTACGGAAAGGCATAAAAGAGAGACAGTACTCGATGAGAAAGAGACTGGAGTGAATTTGTGAGGCAGGTCATCAGCTAACCGGATTATCCTTTTACGGACAGCATCCCTGAAAAAAAAAAATATCAAGGAGATCGGTGTTTAAGGCATTGATTGTGGAAGATCTTGTAGATGGAGGTTTTTGATCCACCACCCTAATATGATCAGTCTTCCAAGGCTGGATCGATTAAAGATTTCTAAAGTTGTGCAGGTTAGAAGTTGCAGCGTCTCGATATGAAAAGGACTCGTAGCAGAGAGAGATTTGATGGATGCGACATGCTTCTGTGTAAGTCACTCCAAGGAAAGAAATCTCATCTTGACTGGAGATGAGAGGAGGTGAAGTGTGATCTTTCTTGCGTGAAATAAGACAGGAGTGGCGTCTTAGTACTATCGAAGCTGGGATAATCCCACTGAACGATGGCAAAGGAGACCAGCGTATAAGTCTGACTATGGAGGATTTGTAGCTTGACATATTTGAAGCATCACAAGGTTTGTCAAATTGAAAAGAGGAATGGAGTGGACTGTTATCAGCACTACTGTGGACAGGATTTGAGCAGAGTGAGAGAATGTCATTATGAATAAGACAGAAGAAAAAAATTGGGAGAAAGTGCAAAGATCTATGGTACGTTAGCATTGGTGGGAAATCTGAAGAAAGAAACCATTGATCGTGAGATGAAGTGAACGACCAGACAAGTATAATATTCATTTGTAAAGAGTGTGCCATAAGATGATATTTAAATAAATAAGCCTTGATATCAGACCTAATGAAATGTCAGGAGCGATCAAAAAAGCTTCTCCAAAACATTTCCAATTTGGTGTCGAGTGGGGGTGTGCTAACATCACAAATATATGGAAGGTGTTATTACAGGTTTGTGAAGTAAATAAATGCGAAATGTAGCAGTAAATTGTGTAAGCAGTCTCCTGATGACTATGAAAATGCAGACTGTAAGAAGGGAACAGCTTGCGGAAGAAAAAAAAAATAGGAAATTATAGAGTTGGTGAAGAAAAAATAGCTTCAACAGCATGCAAAAAAAGAGATGCGGGGATGAAGAGTTGATGGCACTAGAAGATGAGAATGCAAATAACGGTAGGAAATGCCTGCAGAAGAAGTGGTTGAGTTGAGTGGAATTATTGAATACACTCTGACAACCACTTGTAAGCGCTACATCAACCATGAATGCTTCATCTCTCCTCTTTATACTATTTGAATTTTACCAGACTACCATCCTCTTATTGATCCACCTTAATTTATATTGCGCGTTGAATGAATATACTCGAGATCTTAAAGATATTGTAAAATGTCGATTTAACATAACTAATGAAACTGAATGAAATGTCCCCGCTTGTGTTAAAGAAACCTGCTAAGGAATCGGAGCACTTTTGACGTGGTTTGAGTCTTGCTAAATAGTGGGAAAAGGGTGAACTCATTCACTTGCATAAGGGTGGTGCTGAAACAGAAGTGGCACATTACAAGCTCTTTAGTATTTCGTTAGTAGTGGTTAAACCTTTCGAAAAGTTGGTCAGAAACAGAATTGAAGAGCGGGGAGAGGGACGTGCAATTTGTTTTTATGACAACTGAGTTGGATAAGGACAAGGCGACATTAGTGGACTTTGAAAACCTTCGGCAGAATAAGGAGATGTGTAGGTTATTGGACAAATTGAGGTGCATCAATAAGAGAATGGCAGTCTGGTAAAATTCAAATAGTATAAAGTGGAGAGTCAAAGAGAAAATGAAGGTGGGGGGCCACGGGATTCAGACTTTAAGCAGCTGCTAGTGGATTCGTATTTTTTAATGATACTTTGGACGGTTTGAATGGCAATACACAATTGTTTCATCCTGACATGATATCCTGTCAGGATGAAACGAACAGATTACTACTAGTGAGGACAGAGAAGAAAAGAATGGATCAGCTTAGTGTTGTGAAGTGTGAATTTTAAGTCCTATTTGCATATAGGACTTAAAAAAATTTTAAGCGATGTATCAATATTGGTGGAACTGCGCTTGAAAAGATGTGACAGAAAGAGTTCAGAGAGCATACGCAGTGAAAGACAAATACAAAGGGTCACTGAGAAGGACACTGACGAGTAGGAATAAGGAATTTATTGCTCTTCTTCTTAATCCAACTGAAGTGGAGAAGATGTGGAATCATGGATGTTATTACACAGATTAAGGGTGTACGGAATGGAGAATTTGGCAAAGAAGTGAAAGATGGGATGTAACAGTGAAGCAGGTGGTGAAGGGATTTTACAAGACAGGTACGGGGGAGATTTTTTCAATCCGTGACAGGTAGGAGGTGGACTACCAGTGTAGTTAGCGCTGTTAGTAAGCGGAATATTGTCCGAAGAAGTAGTTTCACATTGTCAGTAAAGAAACAAATTTAAAAGAAAACGGGGAATCGTTATAAAATTTATAACTTATAATATTAAAATTTATTTTATAAATTAAGTATAAATTTTATGTAATTAAAATGTATCGAAATACCTTATTAAGATTAAATAAAATTATGTGCTTTTTTATTTCAGAATGTATCTAAAGTAATTAAACTTATTCTTTCTTTTCACTTGAAAATATGTTATTAACCGTTCCGTCTAAATTCATCTGCGCTGGAGGTTATTTCTATCTACCAACAACTGTATATATATTCGGAACCAGATATTTTTACACACATATATACTAATGTGGGGAATGGTTCGAACCTTTCAGAATCAACGAACTCAGTGTCTTTTTAGATAAAGAAATGGATTCGTTGGAATTATAACCAAAGTAGCTAAAGCTGTGAGACCATTTGATGAACGGGAATCTTTAGACCAGGGGTCGGGAATCTTTTTGAACCAAAGAGCCATTCCACCAAAAGAATTAATTAAAACAAAATTTTGGGAGCCGCAACTTCAATTCGATTTTTTCTTGTGACTCAAAGGTGCCGTTAGTTCAAACTTAGGTAAATTTGTTTTTAATTGAGTACTTCCAGATATTAAATAACACTTTTATGTTTGTATATACATTTTTTATATGTTCAATAAATAAAACAACATTAAGTTTGATTACGTTTTTAATCAAAAAACATGCTTAAGTAAGTAAAATATTGCAAAAAAGTCAGAATTTGTATTGCAAAAAGAATTAGTCCGAACAAAAATACAATATTTTGTATTTTAATAGATATTTGATTGTTTTAATTTAATATTCTAGTGAGACTTTTGATTTTGCATCTTCTCAGCCAATTTACTTAAATCTGGATTGTATGTCGTGCACTTTAATAGTAATTCGGCTTTCAAACTTTCATCAGCCAATTTGTTCCTATACTTATTTTTAATGTAATTCATTGAAGCGAAAAATTGTTCGCAATTGTACGGAAGGAAAAGAGGAAAACTCCAAAAGCAAGTCGCCTGGCATTTGAATAATTAGTTGGGAAAGAATTCTAACATTTAAAATTTCCTGTGGTGTTTCTTCCACGGTTTCTCATTTTCTTCAATCTGTGCTACCATTTCCTGACATTTTTTACCCAGATGCTTTTATTCTGAATTTCCTGAAGCTCCATTTGTAGTTCTGCCATTGATATTCTGGAAAAAGCTTCAATATCTATTAATTTTAAATTGCAATTTAACGGATGTAATATAAATTTCATCATCTCCTGATGTTTTTTAAAATCCTGAAATCTGCGTGTAAATGAATCTAAAATTACAGTAATCATTTCAGTGAATATTTTGCAATCAACTTTTTCTTGATTTAAATTCAATCTATAATTTTTTAGATTTTCAAAATATATAAATTTTTCTTCAGTAACATCTTCGAAAAACACTCTTAGTTTCTGTTCAAAGGTAAGGACTGCCTCTAGTAATTGTAAGGCTGTGTTTCCTTTCCGTTACAACTTCAAATTTAGCTTATTAAAATGTTCTGTCATATTAAGCAAAAAACAAAAATTTTGTATCCATTCCGGATTACTGAGAAGTTCCACATGATTTACGTTATAATAATCTTTAGTGGTTAAGAAAACTTGACTTCTTTTAAGCACTGAAAAAAAAAAAACGTTTTAATGCTTTTCCTCTTGATAACCATTGCAGATGTAAATGAAACTAAATCTTTATGTTGACTACCTAGTTCTAAAAATGTATCAAAAAGTCTGTGATTCAACGCCTGAAATCGTATGAAATTGATCATCGGCACAACAACAACAACATCCATCACTCTTTTTAGTTGTGGTAATAATCCCAAAGAATTTGCAACTAAAGCTTCTTGGTGCAAAATGCAATGAAATGAAATAATTTCACGTGGAATATGAGTGGAGAATAATTTAATAAACCCCTTATTTTTCTCAGTCATAAAAGGCGCGCCATCGGTCGTAATGCATACTGTATTATTAATATTTATATTTTTATTCCGTAAACTGGTTAGAAGGTTTTCTGAAATATCTTGATCTGTAGTGTGTCCTTTAAGTGTTAGCAGATCAAGTTCTTCTCGAATACCGGAAGATGTGATATATTTAGCCATCACGCAGCATTGCGCCATATCGGAAATATTATTTGATTCATCAACCGCAATAAATATAAAATCGGCAGAATTAATATCTATAACTTGCATATTTGAAACTTCTGCAGAAATTGTTACAATCCGTTCCTTGACAGTTCTAGCCGAAAGAGCATGCAATTTTTCAGAAATTCACCATCGGAAAAAGGTTTTCCCGCTTTTGCTATTTCAAGGGATAACAAAACACTTGCTTCAGTACTATTCGACAAATTTTCAGTACAAGTTGACAAATTTCTTTGCTGAAGAATTGTTTTCTTTTGTAATTCTTCAGTAGCTTTTTTTTTGTTATCACCCTCAGGATATTTTTTACTGAAGTCTAAATGTTTTCCTCGAAAATGTCGTTCGACATTACTTGATTTGTTATTTTGAAGCCGTAGATGGCAAATTAAACATTTCGGATTTCCATTTGTTTCTATAAATGCAAATTTCTCTATCCACATTTTATTGAATCCTCTGTTTTCTTCGATTATTTTTCTTGAACTCATATTAGGAAGGTTATTATCACAAATTTACCTGCAAGTAAAAACACAAATTCAACATAATAACATAATAAACATTACCTGACACTAAATTAAACACCAGTTTAGTACCACAATAAATAAATTAACTAACCGAATATTTATTTTGACAGTTGAAATCCGTATGTATCCAAAAACCGTGGTGTTTGACAGGACAGCTGATCAATTAGTTCAAATTTTCGCAGTGGCGCTAGTTACCTTAGTCATGCGTAACATACGTCACATGCATAGTATCTAGCGCCACGAACAGGCCGCATCAAAAAACAATATTTAGTTGTTTGTATTAATTATGTATCTTTTAATTCAATATAAAAGAGCCGCACTTTGTTCAGCCAAGAGCCGCCGGTTCCCGACCAATGGCTTAGACCAAGACTCCAAATTCGGTTACTTATCTTCTTTAATGACATATCAGAGATATCTCAAAGGACACTCGTTCTGAATATGAAGGATGCTGGCAGAAGGTCTGCCGAACACTCGATGCATGCTAAGTATAGGAAAAGAAAGACACGAATAGAAATGTTCATTCTGATCTCTTCAGCAGGGAAAAAAATATAATGGTTCTAAAACGGTTCTTTCCTCTCTCCATCCTCGTGAGGCTTTGTTTTCGTATCCCAAATAAAAGGAAGTCGTTATTCAGCTATCGGTTCACTGCAAGATTTCATTAGAGCTGGATTTGACTTATCTACAGTTCAGAAAGCAATAATGCTGGAACAACTTTTTTTTTTTTAGTTAAGTTTTCCATTCGTAGTCAAGACATTCGAGTCAGACATGTCTACACCTGCAAATACGTCGATTTCGAGCACCTTCTGTAATTGAACCACGCTGATCTCGACTATTACATATTAGCTTAGAAATGCGGTCTAAAATTCTTGGAACCAAGCGGTGCCCTTCGCCTCCACCCACTCGAAGTGTGGCTGCATTTTTTTGAGTGCACGTATTTCTCGCGTGGCTTTTGGTATGCACCTGAAAACCTGTTCCAATAAACTTCGGCGGCAGATAAATAGCATTCCGGTTCTCATAATTCAAAATTCTGAATGAGAGAAGGAACAGGATGTAGACATTCCCGTGGTTCGTTATCGGAACAAAAGTGATTTAAACTGACACTGGACAGAAAATTATTATTCAGCTAAGAAATGCTATTTCGATTTGTGATCTCAAAATCAACTGAATACATTTTAACTCGCGATTTCCATGCTAATAATTTGATAACCACAAAGATAATACTTCGCATATCCAAAACTATTGCAATCAAATTCATAGTTACACCATGATCGTAATTTTTACAACATAAAGTGTGTTACTGGACAAAGTGTGTTCCCATCGCTCTCTCTCTCTCTCTCTCTCTCTCTCTATTTCTTATTTTTCTTCTTGTAAAAAATGCATTAAGAAGTCAATTTTAGAAGCCAATCGAAGGTTCTTTGTCGCACTGTTTTAATGGCAGATATTCCTCTTCCAATTATGACTTTTATATTCCTTTTTTTAACACGCAAGAAAAACTATAAACGTCTGGCACATCAGTGTTATGAGTTGGCTAAGGGTTAAGTAATGCTAAAACCCTGGTCACAAATGGGACTTTTGTCAAGCCACTTCAGGCCTCCAATGAGTAGGATGCTGATCACACACACACACACACACACACACACACACACACACACACACACACACACACACACACACACACACACACACACCTGTTCCCCACTGCATCGGGGGGGAAGTCTGACCACACCTCCTCGTGGCCTCCCCCTGGACCCTTGAAGCTCTTGACCAAATTTCTTAAGGTCCGATTTCAAGGTGACTAACGTGGCAACGGCATCCAATTTTCTAATGAAGTCATAGAAAGATATCAATCAATGCTACTGCGTCTGGGGCTGCAGTCCGGGCTCCTGATGATAAATATGCTACTCATATTAACATTTTGCAACTCAATATCAACGGTACTCAGAGAAAAATGGATGAACTTAAATACATGCTTTACAAAAACAATATCCATATAGCTTGTCTACAAGAAACAAAACTGAACAAAAATCTGAACTTCAACATCAAAGGATACACAGTTCTTAGGAAGGATAGAGAGCAAAGAGCAGGTGGCGGAC
The DNA here is from genome assembly GCF_054136105.1 of Typopeltis vanoorti. Taxonomy (NCBI): domain Eukaryota; kingdom Metazoa; phylum Arthropoda; class Arachnida; order Uropygi; family Thelyphonidae; genus Typopeltis; species Typopeltis vanoorti. Next base: position 6,147,420 of record NC_143565.1, on the reverse strand, counting down.
TTGCTATCCTTTTGAAGACCCCAGAAATCAAATTCAAAGAAATCACCCTAAATCAGTATTTAAATAATAACAGTTCGATGGAAGCTCAAGCTGTTGAAATACACCTACCAAACCATTCTATTTCAATCACAAACGTCTACCACCCTGATAATACAAATATTGATACATCATTGAAAAGCTAAGCGAATACAACCATTATACTTGGTGACCTAAATGCAAAAAGCCCAACGTGGGGCTCCCCCGATTTAGACCATAAAGGTCAACAATTGGAAGACCTCTTTAGAGATTTGGAATTCACAACAATTAACAATGGACAGAGCATCTATCTCTCTAAAACTACCGGAACTGAATCTGCTATTGATATCACAGCTATTAATTATAGCATTGCATCAAGTGCACAATGGAAAATTTTGGGAAATGCCATCAGTGATCACAGACCCATAATAACAATATTAAACTTCAAGATTGATCAAGAACAGCAAATCAAAAGAACATGGAACTTCAGAAAAGCCGACTGGACAAGGTTTACTCAAACCTTGGAGAGCCTCTGTCAAGATGAACCTGTCTCTGGAAACGTCGACAGAAAATTACAAATCCTTACTTCACACATCAATAAAGCTACCAAAGCAACAATACCAAGAGGCAAGCGGAAAAATACCTGGATACCATATTGGAAAGATCACAATATTGATTCAATGATTACAGAAAGAGACAATATCAACGAACAATTCAGAGTTAATAAAACTGATGAATACAGAAAGCAATTAATGAACATAACACACAAAATAGAGCAGGAAATTTGGAAGTGCAAACAAGAGAAATGTGCGGAGCTTTGCAGTAACCTTGATCCAAGAAAAGACAGCCAACACTGGAACATTATTAGAATCCTAGACAACAATATCAAAAAAGAGAACCAACAGAAAACAAACTTCATCATAAATGCTGGGAAACAAGCTATTACAGATCAAGAAATTGCAAACACACTGGCAAAAACCTATTCAAACAACTCCAAACTTCAGTATAACGAGAGGACAAGACCCTCAGTAAACTCACAAGTAAAATAGTAAAACAAGCAAGAACATACCAAACTAATGACATCTTCTCCGAAGAATTTACACTAAGTGAACTAAATTCATCAACCGAGAAAACTGCACCTAAAAAATCTCCTGGTAGTGATCTTATCTTTGGTCATATGGTCAAATACCTTGGGAAAAACGCCAAGGAACAACTTCTGGACATTCTCAATACCTCTTGGCGAACAGGCGAACTTCCAAAAGAATGGAAAAAATCAGTTATTGTACCCATCCTGAAACCTGACAAAAATGCTGCAGAATGTCAAAGCTATAGACCTATCGCATTAACTAGCATATTCTGAAAAATTACTGAAAGAATCATATATTCCAGGCTTATGCACTGGCTGACAAAAAATAAGAAAATCAACTACTACCAAATTGCCTATAGAACCCGTCATTCGACAACAGATCAATTATTCCACTTCTGCCAAACAATAATAGACTCATTTCAGGAAAAGCCAACAAAAAAGACAACTGCAATATTCCTTGATATGACTGCTGCTTTCGATCGTATTTGGATCAAAAAATTAATACAAACAGTACATGATTTCATTAGAGGAAGAAAGATCAACGTCATCAAAGTCAGAATCAATGCAGCAATATCAAGAGAGCAGAGAACCTGGGTTAGTGTTCCCCAATATATGTCAATAACATTCATCCCTACCTTACAGAAGACACAAAAGTAACTTGCTATGCAGATGATATAGCCATTTGGCACACTAGTGCTAAAATCAAAGAATCAGAGGAGATTCTAAACAAATTCATGAGAGGATTAGAAAAATGGTCAGATGAACTTAAACTCAAAATCAACCCAGAGAAAACAAAACTAAGAACCTTTAGTACAGACAGGAAAAATAGACATTCCTACAATCCCAAAATCATGATCATCAACAAGCTAATTGAAAAAGTCACAAATCCAAAATATCTTGGTATTACTCTGTTGGAAGTGTTAGAGATGTGTTTTGCAAAACACATCTCTAACACTTCCAACAGAGCTCTAAAAAATTAAATATACTGAAAAGGCTTTGTAGAACAAGTTGGGGGGCAAAGCCAAAAATCCTCAAAACTACTTACATTACATTAATAAGGCCAATAATGGAATATACAGCACCTATCTGGTCACCTTCGGTCTCATTGGTAAAGGAAAAATTAGACAAAATACAAGCAAAAGCATCCAAGATTATCATTGGTGCAGTCTCATCCACTAACAACATCAGAGCCCAACAGGAATGTGGGCTTGACCTACTGGAGGACACACGAAAATTTGCCATCATAAAATTCATAAATAATATCAGAAGCTACCAAAGCGATCATATCTCCCTAAAAACTTATGAACATTGGAATCAAAAATGCAGACTTCACAGATCATCAACTTTAAAATATGATGACACTATCAGGAAGGAAATAGGTCTTGATCAGCTAAATGCCCACATAAACAAAGCACCTCTATTTTCCAGTCCTTTAAATACCTCCATAAATTTACCTTCAAATACCTCCATAAATCTAAACCTTACCAAACTCTGTACAAAAAAAGAACTAAAAGAAATGGTCAAAGAAAAAGGCCTAAATACTATCAACCTTCTTTCATCCTCCAAACAGGATGAAAGAAAATTTGTTATTTGTTATTTGTTACACCGATGGATCGTCAGACACCAATATAATTAATGGAGGCGCTGGTGTTCTCCTTCTACTCCCGAAAGGTGAAACACTTTCAATAAAAGATGGATCTGGGAGAATCGCTTCCAATTTTACCAGCGAACTCTACGCAATAAATAAAGCACTTGAAGTCTATTTAAAACTATCATCATCTCAACAATCTGAAGGAATTATAATTTACAGTGACTCAAGATCAGCTATGGAGGCAATCAAAAATGGAAATACCAAGCTCACACAAGACATCCATAAACTCCTAAATCAACTAAAGTGTTTAGGAAAAAGTTGCATTTTACAATGGATTCCTGCTCATGTAGGCATTGGTTACAATGAAGCAACTGATAAATTAGCAAAAGAGGCCAAGAACTCAACCAAGAAACTCACATGATAACTCTTGCTGATGCCAATGCACTAGCAAAAGCTAAATTAATTCCACTGAAATCAGTGATACAACATCAAATTCCCGAAATCAATGCTGACAGAAGGACCTCCACCACGATAGCAAGACTACGAACAGGACATTATAGAGGAATATTCCTTAGCTTGCCCACGGTATTAAGTTTCCAACCTTTCGTACGTGGCAGACATAAAAAAAAAGTAATACATCGTCGGTCCATACACTACATCGTCATATAATACAGAAACTGTGATGAGAACACGAAACGTTTTCAAATCGCTTCAGACCTCCAACAAACAGAGCGATCATCTCACACTTAGAGATGAGATTCATCCCACTACAAGACATTTACAGACATTTATGCCCAATGGATTCGAACCCACACACTGTTATTTGTATAGTGGATACGTCATCCATTCGACCAACCCCGATCGATGTCATGATTAGCACCGTCCCTGCTAGGAGGACTTTTTTTTTTATATATATAGTTTACTTCTGGAAAGCATTATGGGAGAGAGAGAGTCAGACTCGCTCGAAACGTGATAAGCTAGGGAACTCTGACAAAGTTCAAACAAGAATCATCGAAGCTGCAGATTAAAATTATAAACATGAAAAGATATTTCGTAATGTTTCCTAAGACTTGCAACATTCACTGAATGTTTCGTTGTTTCCTGAAATGCTTATCAAAGCGAAGGAGGTGCTACAGGAAGGAGTAGCACGTTTGACACACATTTAAACGCAATGCGCTGCACCTACATACGGGGGGGGGGGAAGTGGCGTACTCAGGATTTAATCTTGGAGGGGGCCGAGTACTCAAGTTTAATCTTGGGGGGGGGGAGGTGAGTTGAGTAGACGATTTGAGAATACACACTACGGATTGCATACAACCTATGACTGAGCATCTGCAGTGATCGCCAATACATGATACCCGTGATCTCTGGCCTGGCTAGGGCAAACAAAGTATCGCTAGAGCACTACTTCGTTCACCTTGCGTTCACAACGGCCGTGATTCCCGAGAGCCAGAGGGTATTCCCACCTTATGTGACCGCTAATTCATAAGTAGTATAGAAATAGAAGACACGACACAACATAAATAAATTTTTTAAAAAAAATTAATTAGGAAAAGATTTTTGGAAAATTTTCTAGTGTTATTTCCCTTTTTCTTTAGGGGAGCCAGGGCCCCTTGGCCCACTCCCTGGGTGCGCCAATGGGGGGGGGGGGGGGGTGCAGCGAATGCTACTTGTATGGCATTTTGGGATAAGCGGGGAGGAAAGCCCCTCGGGTGATGGGCAAAGAGTTGTAGGACGGAAAGAGCATTAATGGGTATTCTCTGGGGAAGAATGTCACCACAAAAGTCCCCCCCCCCCCATCTTGGAAGAGTGTCCTGGGGTAGAAACGTCATCGTCTTACAATGCCCGTTATTCTTCCTGTAGACTTCCTGCGACGACATGAACGGAATCTCCGAGCGACGGGCACCTCCAGCGTCCTAAATTCCGGGTCACTTGCTCACAGAGGGCGCTGCATTTTCAAAAGAGAACCTTGAACTGTTTTGTGGGAGTTTTAATACATTCAAGTGCGTTTGTTCTCGGCACTGACTGGTTCGGGAGGGAACGGTGGTGGTCGGGGGAGAAATCCCTTTTCTATACCTCCTCCGCCGCCGCCCTACGACATTTAATTGAATTGCCCTTGTCATCAGCGCAGCGGCTGTCCCTTTCTATTCTTTGCGTCCCCGAATATCTGGGTGATCCCGTAACAAAGAGACCAGACTGTTCCCAGCACACCCCGGCGGCTAGCGGAGATTAGCGCTGTCCGCTTCATGGGAACAGATTAAGGCTGTCCGTGAGAGTGAAACCGCGGGAGGGCTTCCTCGTTGTCGTGCGAATCTATTTTCTCATCGGGGATTTGCACATCGCATCCCTGTGCCTATAAATGAAGGAGGATTCATGCTTTTAAACTCGTCCTTCTGAAGGGAATGCGCAGCAGACGTCGTTTTCTAGAATTGTTTCTTGGAACAGGAATGCAAATGTAAAGACTTGTTCAATTCCCTTTTTCAATTAGAAAACATACCTTATCGAGGTTGTGGTCCCCTGAATGTGACCTCATTTTGTACAAATTCAGCAAGCAGTAGAGAAAGCTCTCTCAGATTCGACATCAGTTGGTGGACTGGTCGTCAGGCAATGAAAATCGATTTAAAATATTTTCCTCTTATTTTTTTAATTCTCGAAACTACGTAAGTTCCTTTCTAACGAATCAGGTTAAGTCTTCCACGCTTTTCTGCTTCTGAATTGGATCCTCACAGGCTACTTCAGTTTCTTCTTTCTCACCAATTTGAAGTTTTTCCTTGATTGATGTCGGAGGAATTGAACGTGAAGTTGCAGCATCCTCAGACACGGAATCAGTAACGTCAGTTGAATTTTCAGTTTCTATTTTATTAGCCTATTATTATTATTATTACCTAAGTCCACGATTATCTTCTTTATTGCATATTAGCATGGGAACGCATACAGGCTACTACGATAGAAAAATAAAATCAATAATTGTTTTGCTAAAGTATGTTCATATTTGATCGAAATCAGTCTAAACGTCCTTCATTTTAGTTGAAGTGCTGACTAGCGGCTCACATGTAAGCCGCTGGGTACTTCCATCAACTTTTTTTTTTTTTTTGAATACTGTTTGCATAACATCTACTACTTCAACACGTTTTAAATGAAATCAACATTTATTTCAATCCATGGCTACAAAAAAAAAAAAAAAAAAAAAAAAAAAAAAAACTGAAAAATTTCTTTCATCAAATATTGAGCAGCATGAAATATTTTCATTTCTATCCATACCCTGGACTTTTTTCACTATTTGATCGATTATGTAAACAGCTGACTCCACTTACTGCTCTCTCTCTCTCTCTCTCTCTCTCTCTCTCTCTCTCTCGATTAATCAGAAAACAGAATTACGGAATATAATTCTGTCGTAAATATACACCGCCAAAATCCTTGGCTACTTTAATATGTTCGCGAGAGAAGATGCTTCTGTCGAAACCAAATTTATGTAGGGGTAAGGAATTTGTGTTCGGGGATTTATGAGAAACCAATGATGATGATGATGAACAGCCTATTTTTCTACCCACTGCAGGGTGAAGGCCTCTCTCATTACCGGAGGTTTTGGGTCTACTACTCCCATGGTGACCCAGTCCATATTGGAAGAGTGTATCTATACTTGGGTGAAGGAATGTATGAAGGCGGAAGACAATCACAAACATCTATGCCTACGCGGGATTCGAACCCGCAGCCTCTTGGCTGGAGAGCGGATAAGCTAATCACTCGGCGAACCAGGCCGGCGAGAAACCAATAATAACCGAAATTCCATATTTGGTTGGTATTTTTAAACTAACCAATAACAATATAAAAACGCGTGTGTATACATCGGTAGCTTACAAAATAAAACTAATCCTCTAACGCCTTTTATTCCCAAAAAGGAATAGGAAGATTTAGCTCTAACTTTTGGAGACTGAAGGGAAGTCAACCTCCACATCCTTAGCCAATCAAAGATAGCGTGTCCAAACATTTCCCCCAAAAGAATGCACAGCTGCAAACAAAACGGTTTTATTGTAGCATTCGGCATGAAGAGCAAATGCACGCGTATATGTAGCGACAATTCGGCGACACAACTGAATTTAGGACCCAGCACAGTTAAAAACATCCTTTTCTCCACAGTCACCATACTTCACAGATGCAAGCGAAAAGAAAGTTGTTGTTTTTTTCTTGTAGCGCGAATTAAGTACAATGTTCCTAACACCCTATTTCAAAGAAATTAATAAGGAAAATTAGTTCACATATTTACATGAACAGAAGAAGAAGAGGAGATATGGCTGAGACGTGTAAGTTGGTGAGAGGTTGCTACCAGATGAATGTGGGAGGAGATATTTCGAAGAGAAGAGGGGGGGAGGGAAGGGTAGAACTAAAGGCCATCCGTGGAAGCTGTACAAGGAGGGTGTGAGCAGGGGAGTGAGAAGCAAGTTCTTTTGCATGGCGTGATTGGCGAGCGGAATGCATTGCCTGAAAGTGTGGTGAGTGCGGAAACTGTGAATGGGTTTAAGGCGGGTCCGATGATCTTTTCAATATTGTTCAGATTACTGAACAATAAAATTATACTTTAAAAATGTCTTTGATTGACCGAATTACCGGTAAATTTTTAAAGGATTTTTGCTCCATTTATCGATAAATCGGTTAGGTTTACCGGTATTGCAACCCTATTCATGGCATGCTTGTCAATCCACCTTTTGGTTGTCCGTACCATACGTATTTTAACTTTTTTTCTTTTTAAATTTTTCATGCTGAGGCAGTCCATCATCTCTTTCCAAATGACTGGTATCATATTGTCAGAGGAATACTAGAATATCCCAGAGAGAGAGAGAGAGAGAGAGAGAGAGAGAGAGAGAGAGAGAGAGGGAGGGAGGGGAAGATGCTAGCAGGCTTTGATCTGCCTGAGGAAGGTAGAAACTTTGGTCTGTAGATGGACCAATGTATCTTTCAATATAAGGTGCATGTATGTATAATCCGGTTTGAAGGATAAGTGTTTGTTGTCCTTTTTAAGGACTTTGGCAAGAGCTTTTTGGATTTTGTTTGATGTTAACAGAGCTTGTTGTTCTCGAGGACGAAATTCGATCCGTTTCTCCTCGAAGCTGCAGTTTTGAAACAAGTTTTTGGGCAGGGTGGTAATGTGAAATAGCTTCTATGGATCTGCTCGATTGTGTGGGTTTAAAGACCGAATAAAAGAGAAAATCACTTGAATGCTTGTAACGAGAGTATCCATAAAGACCAAAGCTCTCCCCCTCTTCCCTCCCTTGATTCTAAGGTGAAATTAACTGGAGAGTGGACGTTGTTAAGTCCACGTCTATAGATACGTTTCTTAAAGAGGGACGAAACATTGACGCTCCCTAAAATGGAAATACAGACGCATTAGAATTTCAAGAAATTAAATTCTAACGGGAGTTAGAATTCTCTTCGACTGTTGCTATGAGACAAAATCGTTTGAAAGTAAGAGTCTGTCATTGAAGCATACCCAGTGACAAAGCAAAAGCATCGAAAATAAACACATTATTTGCTTATATGAAATAATGTTTTTTGTATTATTTGATATTTAAACACAACATTTACTTTAAAAGGAAATATTAATGAGACTCGAAAAGAAACAAACAAATAATAAATAAATGCTGTCATTACTGATTTGTCTCTATTAACGAATTATCTTTAAAAGAAAATAATCTGTGCGACCGTCAGTAGGGAGAGGAGACCTAACAGTTAACAGTCACTTCATTTCATCGATAGGAGGGGGGAGGGGGCTAGAACTTGTACCACAAGTTGGTTGGAGTATGTACGTACATGTGCAAGATAGTTGACATGGCGAGACTTTCTCTCCCTGAATGTCTATTATTATTATTATTTTATCTCTCCACTGGAACACATTAGTCAATCCGGGTGGTAATGGGATATGAATAGCCAATTCCTACCGTGCATTGAAGTAAATCTGACATCACAAAAATGCTGTTTAATGTTTCTGAACTGGAAACGAGAGAGAGAGAAGCAGTATCAGGAGGGAAACCATTCGAAGACATCGGGAAACGCAGTTTGCTTTAGTACATCATAAACAACAATTGCAGCAATAAACGATGCCTAATGTGACATGCCCAATTAAAAAAGCATTCTCCATTTTGTTTTATTTTATTTTGATGAGATATAGTTAATGGTTGGAATTTAGCTTTGTGTGGCATCTGTTAATCTCCCCACTCGTCAGAGTGTTACATCACAAGTATAATTAAATTAACGCTGTCCACTCACAAACATTTTCGTGATTATCGCTTTGCATTTGGTTCCCCTGTTCGACAAAAGTTTCTGTTTGTTCGTGCACGACAATTACTTCTGTTGCAATTTTAATCAACTTAAAAACAACTTCAAGAAATTTGGTGGGATGGTACTAGAGAGCAGTCTTCGCTTGGAGACTGACACACTCGTATGATATCAGACGACTCAAAACAAAAGAAAGAAAAGTTGACAATAACGAATCGGATCCCGGTAACCTGATTATAGGGAGGAGGAAACTGGAAATCGTGACCGGCGTCCATTTAACATGGAAAACAATTCTAGTGTCAGTTTCCGTATTCGCTGCCCACGCAGCTCTTGAGGTCCCAAGCAACTCGCAGTGATTCGTGACTGATAATGCGGCCACAACTGCTGTCCTACTCTAGAGGCTTGCAATCAAGCCATAAAATAATAATAATAATAATAACAACGCGCACTTATCCTTTGGAGAGAAGAGGATTGTGTAGGGACGGGGGAAGGTGATCTGATCAGTCCTGTTCATTCTGTATTCAGTCTTATAAATATTTCTCCACACTTTAACAGATGTCATTCAAATATTCAGATTCATTTTGTTTGCTTGTATCTATTATTACTATTATTATTATTATTATTATTTTATGGCTTGATTGCGAATTGAGGAAAGAGTTTTAACAAACTAATTACAAAATATGTTTTTGACTAGAAGGTAAATTCAACTAATTCAATGTCATCTGATTTTCCCTTTCTAGAATTGCTTCTGATATTTACTGTAATAAATTATCTTTCCCAGTCGCCTGTGGCTTAATAAATATTTATTGATACTAAAAGGGGGAAAAAAAAACCACACAAACTATTTTCTATTTTAATAAATCTTTCTCGGTAATGAGCATTATCGCAATGGCAGATTCTAATTTCGACGCATTAAAACTTGCAACTGGGTCATATTACAAAGACCTCGGACAGAGTGAACGTGAACAACAGAACGTGACATCCAGCATTGTTCAAACATAGCTTGCATTAACGTATGTATCAATTCTGCATTCGGATTTTTTAATTTGATGCCATAACAACATCTAATGGACTATTTTGAGTAATTTCTCATTTCTTGTGTTTAAACTTTTAGTTACTTTTAATCCCTGAAGATGTAAGTCAAACGCCATACGAAACTTGTCGGGTTTGTTTATCTTTATCTTAATAAACATATGGTCGCAATACCGAAATCTTTCTTTTGAAGTGCTGAAACCTACGCCTACTAATGAATTTTTGTTTGTCATTACATTTCGTTTTAGTTATTTTCTTGTTTCTGAATTCAGCTGCGGTTTATTTCTTTTAGGGCTTATTAGACACGGGCAGTTTTATCATTAAAAAACGTCAGTGAGATGATGACAACGAATATCAGGTGTGGAGATCACTGGTTGTGGAAGTAACACACATGGAGCACCGATAGGTTTAGTTCTAAAACCATCACGCACCAGCATAATGAAGACGATCTTTCGTTTGGATTCATTTCATCTGAAGAAGAGTGGCCGCATCTTCCGTGTGGTGAGAAACTAGTAAACCAAGGTATGGTTCCAAGTAATCTGAAAAGACACTTTCATACAAAGCACTTGCATTTATGTGAGAAACCAACTGAATGTTTTGAAAAGCTGATTAAACACGCCAAAGAGCTAAACTAACTGACTAAAACCACAACTATTTCCGACAAATCTCAAGAAGCAAGCTATGCCGCTGCCGAAATCGTAGCAAAAAAGATGGAATCACATACAATTGTTGAGTCACTAATTTTACCAACATGCTGTAAAATTATAAACATTATGTTTGGCGAGGAATATGAAAAAGCGATTTGAACATTGAACGAACTGGCCAAGCAAAGGAACCCACGCACTGTTTTTAACACACTGCTGTTTCCTGCACACACAGAGAGAGAGAGAGAGAGAGAGAGAGAGAGAGAGAGAGAGAGCCTCCTCGTTTCAAAATTAGTAGTAGTACCTGAGCTCCAAAAAGTACTAGATGAGATGATCAAAACGTTTAACTACATAAAAGAGTACACCATTAAAATCGAGGTTGTTTTCAGCACTGTGTTCTGCTGCCATGAAAGCTGTTCACACACACACACACACACACACACACACACACACACACACACACACACACACACACACACACACACACACACACACACACACACACACACACACACACAAACTACGGATCGAGGGCTGGTGCTTTCAAGGTTTTGTGAACTGAGAGAAAAGCTTTACTTTTTTTTTTTTCTTGAACACTCTAAACGAGAGTATGCAAGGAAAGAATGCAAATATTCTTACTTGTAATGACAAAATTAACTCTTAAGGAAAAACTAACATTGCGGGGAGCCATAATCGAAAAAATTAATTCTACAAAGTTTGTCACTGCTGAGTAAAAACACGGAAAGTATTTCCCGTCACGTGAAGTATCTTCCTTGGACTGGCGAGGGATCCGATTGTGTTGTGTGCGATTCAGCACAAACTGTTGCAGAAGAAAAAGAGATGACAGAAATCAGAACCCACGGAGGACCGAAACTAAACCACCTGTCAACAGACATTGCTTCATTCTGGTTGTCACTCAATAGGAGTAATAACAAATTACAACATAAATCTTAAAAATAAATATTTTGATATCAATGATCAGCATTATATATATATAAAACAGAACGATGAAAATTTTAGTTATTGAACTTTTAAGCTCAATCTCAGCACTCGTTTTATAAATGATGAAATCCCTCCCTGAAACCTGATGGTGTGCCTCTTAACAATTTTAGTGCTTTGTTTAGTGCCGTGAATTGAAAAAAGTTTGAAAATCGCCGCCTTAGTCATTATTTTATACAACAAAATACATTAAAAAAATGTTTGTTCTATATAATAATGCGCAATATTATTAAGCACGCACAGTAATGAGTTGGTTAACAACCCCCCTACCCCCAACCCACAGAGACGAAAGGTAGAAGTGAATCTACGCTGAACGCCTCCCCCCACCTCCTTCCCCGGTTGTCCTTATGAATCACTTATTATCGTTATTCAAATACTAATTGGAAAAAAAAAAAAAAACGGAAATGCTGTTTATTAGTACAACACTCAGCTCAAATAACTCTTGTGAATAAATAAAAAAAATAAATTGTCGAGCTTGAAATTAGATGAAGCATCGCAAAAGACTGAAAAACAATTACTGAATTAAAAAAAAAAAAAAAGATTTTAACTGTTGCAAGTTATAACTGACAAACTAAACGAAGCGAGATTGGTTCCAAAGCTAATCCACAATCTAATCTAATCCTGTGGCCTTCTCTTTTAAGAGGGTTGCAGCTAATGAACAGTCCCCAGTCTTTGATGTTGTCTTTCCATTGCAGTCGAGGTCGTCTCTTCCTCTCCTTCCCTCCACCCTCCTCTGCAATACTATTCTGGGGAGCTCTCTCTGATCCACGATAGAGAATCAAAAAGTAGTTTTATACAAAGTTAAGGTCTCCCCGAACACAATGCAAGATCAAACACCCGTTCTCAATGGCGATGTTTTCATTTAATTTAACTTGTTTAATGTTTAATTGGTTTGTTTGGATATTATAAATGTTTCTTTAATTTTCAAATTTCCTAGTCTAATACAGGGCTTCCCAAACTTCTTGCTAAAGTGGAGCCCTAAAACAAGCAAATTTTTTTTTGCGGAACCCTCACAACTCAATCATTAAAATAAACATGAAAAAAAGGAAGAAATCAATAAACACTCACCATTTTGCAATTTAGTGCTCCATAAATTAAAAAAATTAAGTCATTAAAAAACGACTAGAGTGTAGCTGTTGTTTTGAACTGCAGAGTTTTTCAAAGTCTGGTATGATGGACGTAACTTGTAGCATCATATCATCGATTCATTAAATAAAAAATAAAATAAAATAAGCGAATGTTTGTAAACAAAATTCACGGAGCCCTAGAATTTCAGTTGTGGAGACCTAAGGCTCCGCGGAGCCCTCTTTGTGAAACCCTGGTCTAATATATCTAAGGCAGTGTGGCTTCCAGCTCAAATTCAAGGATATTGAAGTATTCTTGAACAAGCTCATCTTGAAAAAAAATTTTTTATGCTTATCGTACCCACGAAACCCTGCTTTTCGAGAGCAAACATGGCAATAAAAAATTATCTAAAAGGCATCCATGCATGCATGTCATAATAGCTGTTAGTTCAGTCATTATTCTCAAGTATTAATTATTTGTTGATATCATTTGTATCACTAAAATGAATCTTATTTATACATAATATGAAAATGTTCGGTAAAACTTTGCGACGGTAGTCTGTTTCCCTATAGCCGACGCGCAAGCGAAATCACGTGATTTCTGGAGGGGCTTGACGTATACTATTCGTGGTAAGAAAGATCCAACTGTCCCACCATGCGAGTGATGGTGGCATTCAGACAATAGTGTTATTTTGAGTGGTCATTCTCATCAAAGTCCAGTTCCGTTTTTTTCTCTTCTTTCGCAGCAGTTTTAAAACTAAGCCTAAGAGACGAGACTAACCATCAAAGTCTTGAGAAATACACTCGATTTGTTGCTTTCCATTCGCTAATTACTTGAAGGCACTTTCCTCATTAGTTACCTTCACTTTTTTTAACATTGCCCAATTACAGCAGAATATTTTATTTGCTGTGAAGGTTTCCTACTAAACGAGGTAATAAATTTCCGTTTACGACTACTGCTAAATTCCACGGGATGAAACGACTTTGGTTTGAGGTTCGCGATGCAGTGTTGACAGATTAAAAACGAACTTGTTAAAGCAAAGTTGAAGTGAGAAATTTCAAATGAACGGAGATTTCAAGCTCACCTCACCTCACCAGCAAGATTTACGATATATGTAATGGTTTACAAAATGAAATTAATTATTTAATTAAAAAAGGAGCGTAACAATCGTTTGCAGTTTAACAAGAGATCTGAGCGCTCCATGGTGGTCAAAATCCTTTGTTCTTTTTGCTGGGAAAAAAATGCAATCGTAATCACTTCTTTCACAAACTTTATTATTATTATTATTATTATTATTAAATTATCAATACTTAGTTTTAATCTTCTGAATGATTTATGCCACCAAAAATTTTTGTTTTTTCCCTCTATTAAAAAGTAAGAATCTGACGGTGAATCAGGCGAAATTTACATTGATTTAAGTTATTGTCTTTTGTGCGCCCTCTAAAAATTATGTAATCAGAATAATAAGGTTCTATTTTGAACACAGAACGTGTCCATAATCAAAGAAATGAAAAATGGCTAAATTTTCACTCCATCGTAATTATTCTACTACAAAAGAATAATTTTTTTTTTCACTTTGTTTATTCCAAAGTAAAATGAGACGGCCCATTTTTAATTATTCACTTGTGCATGTTTTAAAGTAGATGTCACGTAATAATAATAAAAAAAAATAATAAAACCATAACAGATGTGTGAACGGCGTGAAATCAGTTCCGCCATCACTGCAAACATCGCAAAAGTCTTTAAGCGATTTTAAATATAGCGGCGTTAACGACTAAAAGTTTTTATCAAAAATATTAAATGGAACACGCAGAAATAGAAAAATTCCGATTCGTCGTTAAAAAACAACCTGAAGAGGTTCTACAAAAAACGGTGTTAAAGATAGGTGGAAAGCAAATTACAAGTTAAGCCAAGCGAGCCATTGACAGCCAACCCATTCCACCAAAATGATCTTCTTCCCATTGCGTAAGGCCTGTCACGACCAAGTAACTTGGCTTTGTAGAAAAACCTAATTAACGATCTGATAGAACTGCTGATCTGAAATATCTGTCAATTTGTGTGTATTCTACGGCCGTTTGTCGGTTCCCCCCCCCTTTGTTTTTAAGGAAAAAGCCAATGCCACCTCCGTTAAAAAGGTTAGATTAACTCACCCTTTGCTGAAATGCCATTATAAAGATTCTTCGAGTGCTAAACAGGATTCGGAGGGCTATCGAACCAAAGGTAATCATCATCAGCAGAATTTGACTTGTAATTCCACTTCCAAGTTAAATCTTATCGGTCTGCCACTGATAATAGGTTATTCAGGAATACGCACAAGCCAAATTTTAAGCATTAAATCTATTTAAATAAGAAACTCGAAGCTTTTTAAAAATAGCGAAAAGCTATAAATTAAAGATACCAAGAAATTATATACTTGGTTTAATCCTTTATCCAAGTGTAAGCATACAAAGTTTGCAGCTGAAGTATCTTTCAGGACTGGAAGATACTCGTATATAGAAGCTTATGACTTCACATCACTTGCCTTAGCATTATACATGCTCGTAAGGATATGTGCTTTGCATTATTGGATAATAAGACAAGTGATGTGAAGTCATTAATTTCTATATACGAGTTGCTCACTCCTCCTGAAAATACTTCAGACACAAACTTTGTTTGCTTACACTTGGATAAAGGATTAAACCAAGTATATAATTTCTTGATATCTTTAATTTATAGTATAACCAAGTGGATACACTATCAACAATAGCGAAAAACGGTCAAATATCAGTGTTTATCTGATCTCCCCTTCTCCTCCGCCATCATAGACACTTCTAGACATTGCACCGTTCAACCGATTTCGACTATATTTGCAAGTTGTTTTCCTGCGGCTTAACATTCCCTGACAATTTCTGCACACACCGCTACAGGTTACATCCTTCAACCGAGTTACTGCATTAAAAAAATAACATACGATATCTGTTATAATGATCCCACCAAATTACATCTCAATCTAAGCATACTAAGATTGAGATGTAATGTGGCTGACATCGTTTTTCTGTTAAGAACGCAAATTCGTATTTGAAATTCGAAGAATACCATAACAGAAGCAGCAGCAAAACTATGAAGAGTTATTTAAAATAAATGTCAGTCAAGTAACGGTTTCTAAACTGCAGTTAATCTCCTGCTTACAGTATTGTGGATGGATTAGGGTTAGATATTCCAAAAACCTGTTCTTTCTTCCAAACACTAGAGGCTTCCAATTAAGCAGAATAGTGGTCACAAGATACTTTTTTTTTTTTTTTTGATCCTGTATCCATTCCTTTTCCCTCTCCTCTGCAACAAGGTGCCGAAAAGGAAAAAAAAAAAGAGAGAAAAAAAAGACTGCACTACCCTCACAAAAAAGACTTACTTTTCTCCCACCACCCCCACAAGTGTTACTAGACGAGCCCATAAATAGAGAGAGCCAGAGCTGGAACCCTACATTTGACGAGAATGAATTGTGCTTTTATTACCTACTGACACAGTTTCCAAGACCAGTATTTCCTCTATGCCACGGGCGAAATAAAAAAAAAAAAAAAAAGAAGCAAAAATAACTATTTTCGATATACAGTAACTGTTACTGCACAGCAACAGTTATGTATGATCTTACTACAACATTCAATGAAAACAAAAGCGAATTAATTGCGTAGAAAATCATTACATTTGCGTTCATATTTTGCCCGAGTCATAAGAAGATAAGCACATTCGTGGGTAATAAAAACTGTTTCTTTTCTCTGGCAGACAGTTCTACCGTGGAAATTTTATCACATTTACTGCGTCGCTCTCTACTTTCTCGATGTTGGTGCTCGTCAAATAAGAAACCAAAAGATCTTATTTAAAATATCAGTAAATAAATTGTACTAACGACAAAAGTTACAACTAATGCAATTTGGTTTTCAGTACAATTTGTACAAAGCTGTAACGAAGTGTTTTTCAGCTCCGGAAAAGTGCGAATTGTGTGCGCACTCCATTGCAAAATTTTTCCCTGATTGGACAAAATATGATGAGGAGTGTTTCTCCTCTTCAAATGAAAAATGAATTTTAGGTTACTACAGGGTGGCCCATAAGTCACGAAGGATTTAAAGATTTAATAACGTTCTATTTATTAATT